>NC_086323.1:14530508-14830508 GCF_036172605.1 Pelobates fuscus | reverse complement strand
CTCTCCCTAATCCCATGCCATATCCCAGCCTTCTCTCCCTAATCCCATGCCATATCCCAGCCTTCTCACCCTAATCCCATGCCATATCCCGACCTTCTCACCCTAATCCCATGCCATATCCCGGCCTTCTCACCCTAATCCCATGCCATATCCCGGCCTTCTCGCCCTAATCCCATGCCATATCCCAGCCTTCTCTCCCTAATCCCATGCCATATCCCGGCCTTCTCGCCCTAATCCCATGCCATATCCCAGCCTTCTCTCCCTAATCCCATTCCATATCCCGGCCTTCTCGCCCTAATCCCATGCCATATCCCAGCCTTCTCTCCCTAATCCCATGCCATATCTCTGCCTTCTTGCCCTAATCCCATGCCATATCCCGGCCTTCGTGCCCTAATCCGATGCCATAACCCACCCTTCTTGCCCTAATCCCATGCCATATCCCTGCCTTCTTGCCCTAATCCCATGCCATGCCCCAGCCTTCTTGCCCTAATCCCATGCCATGTCCCAGCCTTCTTGCCCTAATCCCATGCCATGTCCCAGCCTTCTTGCCCTAATCCCATGCCATGTCCCAGCCTTCTTGCCCTAATCCCATGCCATAACCCAGCTTTATTGTCCTAATCTCGCTCCCAATATCATCCTACACAACCATTCACACACTTCCAGTAGCTTGGAGCCAACCTCATTACATTTCCAAGACTCATTGCTCTATATTGACCATTACAGAACTTATAATGAAAAAAAATATACCGTTATTTAACCGTTTCCTTGCTGGAGGGTTCGGCATACACACTGCAATACGTTACTCTTCTCTGGCATTGAAAGGGTAAATCCAATCCTAATCAGGAATCATAACAATAATCAACTCCTCTCGCCTCCCGTATCTCATTTTTGCTGCAATCTGCGTTTGTTTAATTAAGTGCCGTGCCTGCTGGGAACGTCTTATTTCCATAACAAACTCACAAGTCTGTCTTAACGCAAGTCTCCTCATTCATTACTGGTAATTAGATATGGATTGTCCAACATCTTCATCCTTTTTGATAAATTGCCCCCCAGACACTCACAGCCTCAGTATTACCATGTTTCCAATGTATTCGATAAATCATTTCCTACTCATTCTTCTTTTTTTTTTTTTTTTTTGCTGAAGGGGTGGAGAGTGCATATTTTAAATAAAAAATATTGGCCGTCCATTTGTATGATTTACAGGTTTCCGATGGCCTGGGAACTGTAATCTCCATCCGAAGTGGAAAATTATTTACTTTTATTTCAGCCATTGAAATTTGATTTGATTTTAATACCCGTTCCTAGGAGAAAAGATAGCTCGTTAAAGTACCTCGGCAACGAGAGATGTTCGAGACAGTCAAAATGGGAATTTTTAGGGTTTCTTCGCGAACCCTCCTGCACACTTAGGGGTTTATAGGCAAAACACTGAATTGTAGTTATTTGAAAAACAAATTTCAAAACTTAGAAAAAAATATCCAACTCAAGTATAAAGCCTTAATTTAGCAATTTGGTGTTAGTCCACCAATAACTAACCTTGACTTATTGGCAAATTATTCTTCATGGATTAAACATAATGAATTGTAAACTGAGTTGTAAAATTTAGACTA
The DNA here is from genome assembly GCF_036172605.1 of Pelobates fuscus. Classification (NCBI taxonomy): domain Eukaryota; kingdom Metazoa; phylum Chordata; class Amphibia; order Anura; family Pelobatidae; genus Pelobates; species Pelobates fuscus. The sequence continues at coordinate 14,828,901 of NC_086323.1, read as the reverse complement.
AAATGATCAAGCTGCGATCGCTGTGTTGGAGAATGTTCCCAAATCACATATTCAATCCTAAACGTTGCCATTCATCGCTATCGCTATCGCTTTTATGTTAACATGTCGTAAAAGGTCTTTGTATATACTAATATAAAATACTTCATCCATTAAATAAACAAATATTTTACCGGCCTTCGTAGACCCGCGCCACGCAAGTCCATACTTTCTTACTCTCTTGGATAGCCAGAGTTACGGCTGGGTGACTGTTTAATAGACAAATCAAGCAGTTTAGGTTATGTCCACCCAACCCCACCTCATCCCCATGTGAACTTAAAAAAGCTAGTTTTATTCAGCTTTTAGCCCTCATTGCTTGAGGTTCCATTCTGCAGACACACCTCCTTGACTGAGTTTCTAAAACATGATGATCCCGGCCTACCCCGTGCACAAACAGCATCTCCTCATAGAAATGCACTGAATCAATGCACCTCTATGGGAAGGGTTATTTTCCTTGCAGGGAAGCGACACTGAAGGTGTAGGTCCAGGGCCGGCGCGTCCATAAGGTGGCCGCCTTAGGGCGCACGGGCTCTGGGGGCGCAATATTTCAGTGGCCGGCAGGAGGGAAGATCTCCCTCCTGCCAGCCACCATCTCGAACCCCCGGCACGGCAGTGCTGTGATGTGATCAGGCGCGGCGAGGGAGCTCTAACCTCACTGCTCTGCTCCCTTGCGCGCTGTCTGCTGATACCGCGGGAGCCGAAATATGATGTCATATTCCTGCTCCCGCGGTATCAGCAGACAGCGCGCGAGGGAGCAGAGCGGTGAGATTAGAGCTCCCTTGCCGCGCCTGATCACATCACAACACTGCCGCACACCGCCCAGCAGCCCCACTGGACCCCAGGGATTGATTATCATCCATACCAGCTCTCCAGGTAGGGAGGCTGGGTGGAAAATGTGTATTTGTAAAATACTTAGTGAATGTATGTGATGTGTCTGTGTGTGAGTGTCTGTGTCTGTAAGTGACAGTGTGTGTGTCTGTGAGTGACAGTGTGTGTCTGTGAGTGACAGAGTGTGTGTCTGTGAGTGACAGCGTGTGTCTGTGAGTGACAGAGTGTGTGTCTGTGAGTGACAGCGTGTGTCTGTGAGTGACAGCGTGTGTGTCTGTGAGTGACAGCGTGTGTCTGTGAGTGACAGCGTGTGTGTCTGTGAGTGACAGTGTGTGTGTCTGTGAGTGACAGTGTGTGTCTGTGAGTGACAGAGTGTGTGTCTGTGAGTGACAGAGTGTGTGTCTCTCGCGAGGTCGGAGTGTTGCCGCGGCGTTCACTCACCACTGGACCACCAGGGATGGCAGCAGCATGGTCCCCTCTCCTACATAGAAACATAGAAACATAGAATGTGACGGCAGATAAGAACCATCCGGCCCATCTAGTCTGCCCAGTGTTAAGAAGGGAGGGGGGCTATTAACTAAACAATCCCCCCACACAATACACACAAACAGCAGCCCCACACACACAGCACACTTACACAGCACACACTAACAGCTCTCTCACACTAACAGCACCCTCACACATACAGCACCCACACAGATACATCACCCATAGACACACAGCACCCTTACATATACACACACAGCACACACACTAACAGCACCTTCACACACACAGCACCCTTACACACAGCACCCTTACACATACACACACACACACTAACAGCACCCTCACACACACACAGTGCCCTCACACACAGCACCCTTACACACACACACACACACACACTAACAGCACCCTCTCACACACATACACAGCACCTTTACACTCACACAGCGCCCTCACACACACACAGCGCCCACACCCACACAGCGCCCACACACAGCACCCTCACACACACACACACACAAACATAGCAGTGTGTGTGTGTGTGTGTATATATATATATATATATATATATATATATATATATATATACAGTTGCAAGAAGAAGTATGTGAACCCTTTGGAATGATATGGAATTCTGCACAAATTGGTCATAAAATGTGATCTTATCATCATCTAAGTCACAACAATAGACAATCATAGTCTGCTTAAACTAATAACACACAAATAATGAAATGTTGCCATGTTTTTATTGAACACACCATGTAAACATTCACAGTGCAGGTGGAAAAAGTATGTGAACCCTTGGATTTAATAACTGGTTGAACCTCCTTTGGCAGCAATAACTTCAACCAAACATTTCCTGTAGTTGCAAATCAGACGTGCACAACGGTCAGGAGTAATTCTTGACCATTCCTCTTTACAGAACTGTTTCAGTTCAGCAATATTCTTGGGATGTCTGGTGTGAATCGCTTTCTTGAGGTCATGCCACAGCATCTCAATTGGGTTGAGGTCAGGACTCTGACTGGGCCACTTAAGAAGGCGTATTTTCTTCTGTTTAAGCCATTCTGTTGTTGATTTACTTCTATGCTTTGGGTCGTTGTCCTGTTGCAACACCCATCTTCTGTTGAGCTTCAGCTGGTAGACAGATGGCCTTAAGTTCTCCTGCAAAATGTCTTGATAAACTTGGGAATTCATTTTTCCTTTGATGATAGCAATCCATCCAGGCCCTGATGCAGCAAAGCAGCCCCAAACCATGATGCCCCCACAACTATACTTCAAAGTTGTGATGAGGTTTTGATGTTGGTGTGCTGTGCCTCTTTTTCGCCACACATAGTGTTGTGTGTTTCTTCCAAACAACTCAACTTTGGCTTCATCTGTCCACAGAATATTTTGCCAGTACTGCTGTGGAACATCCAGGTGCTCTTGTGCAAACTGTAAACGTGCAGCAATGTTTTGTTTGGACAGCAGTGGCTTCCTCTGTGGTATCCTCCCATGAAATCCATTCTTGTTTAGTGTTTTACGTATTGTAGATTTGCTAACAGGGATGTTAGCATTTGCCAGTGACTTTTGTAAGTCTTTAGCTGACACTCTAGGATTCTTCTTCACCTCATTGAGCAGTCTGCACTGTGCTCTTGCAGTCATCTTTACAGGACGGCCACTCCTGGGGAGAGTAGCAGCAGTGCTGAACTTTCTCCATTTAAAGACAATTTGTCTTACCGTGGACTGATGAACAGCAAGAATTCTTAATCGTAGGTCTTCTGAGAGCTCTTTTGTGCGAGGCATCATTCACATCAGGCAATGCTTCTTGTGAAAAACAAACCCAGAACTGGTGTGTGTTTTTTATAGGGCAGGGCAGCTGAAACCAACACCTCCAATCTCATCTCATTGATTGGACTCCAGTTGGCTGACATCTCACTCCAATTAGCTCTTGGAGATGTCATTAGTCTAGGGGTTCACATACTTTTTCCACCTGCACTGTGAATGTTTACATGGTGTGTTCAATAAAAACATGGCAACATTTCATTCTTTGTGTGTTATTAGTTTAAGCAGACTGTGATTGTCTATTGTTGTGACTTAGATGATGATCAAATCACATTTTATGACCAATTTGTGCAGAAATCCATATCATTCCAAAGGGTTCACATACTTTTTCTTGCAACTGTATATATATATATATATATATATATATATATATATATATATATTGTTTGTTCTTTAGGGTGCACACCCTTATGCAATAGGCTGCGCACACCTATGCTCCAGATTAAATGCTAGCATTGTGGGGTATTTAGGGTTTAGGGTTTGGTAAAAGGATCAGGTATCTAACTTTGTTTAAGGTTAGAAGGTTAAACATACCTGCACTCAGAATGATTTGGATTGCAACTCCTAACATTCTAAATCCAAAGCATCAGGTATCCTGGAGGATTAGGGGGACAGGGCGGAGGCTACTTTGTAACCTCTGCATTTATAAAGAGTGAAGCCCAGTTATCACACGGCTACACTAACACTCACTATTTCCATACTATAGAATTAGATTTTTTGTTCACTCTATATGGTTACCTTGAAATTTTGTAATCTTTGAGATTGGAAATTTTCATCAATTCTGTGATCATAAGAGAGTCTTTTGAGTTAAATAATTACCATCCTCATTACTTATTAAAACACTGAGTAAATGTTGTACTGAGCACCGAGGTTACGTTACATTAATAAAAAATGACATTCGCCGGCCGCTTCTCAACCTTAAACTTTCCATCTCACACACAGAGCAGCGACTTCAACAGGCTGCTAGATAGAGAGAGAGAGACAGACAGACAGATACAGACAGATAGACAGATAGATAGACAGACAGACAGATAGATACAGACAGAGACAGACAGATACAGAGACAGATAGAGAGAGACAGACAGACAGATACAGACAGATAGATAGATAGATAGATAGAATATAGATTACAGATAGATATTGCGGATTTGATTTATTTGTCTTTCCCATGAAACGTATGGTCAGACAGGATCGTGAAGCTCGGTGAGGAACCAGTCGAGGTTCCCCTTCCTCTCTGTGACTGTCACTCGGCCTAACTGAATCAGCAGCTCCTGCCTTGCAACCGGAGAAGCTGGAGTCCAGCGTTGTGTGCCAGCTCAGGTGTAAATTACCCGTGGAACAGACAGAAAATGTAATGAAGAAATTGTGAAGACAAGGGACGGGAAGCACAGCAGCATCGATCAGTCTACAGAAATGTTTGTAAACTACTAATAATGGCGCCACACTTTGCAATCCCAGAGCAGCCCGACTCATGACCTCCAAATGTAATTTCTATAGATCCCCACCTGAGTGGTATATAACTCAGGTACCACATCACTTAGACCCAGGCCACAGTGTAACCCAACACGCGGGTCTCTGGCCTACTAATGCAAACTATATAGATCTGTTTGGGCTGAAGATTATGTTTCCCTTTGCTCCCTCCCTCCTGTTATGTCAAAGAAAATTGCAAAATAATTCAGCTCACTCGACTTCATTACATTTGGGTTTAGCAAACCCAACACTTCCCTATCTCCTCTTGCCTCCCCCCATTCTCTGTCTGTGCTCTCCAGCTTTGACAATAACCTTTCACCTCTCTCAAACCATATTGACAAGGTCAGGGGCCACTGCACACATGTCCAAACTGATCAATTCAAATTGGGTTTCCATATCTTGTCTGTGATCAGGGAGCAATTTAACTCCCTCACATGAGCCTGTGTTTGTTTTAAATAACGGTTGGCCATCAGTGATAACAAGAAGTTATTGATGTGGGTTAAATGACTTGGTGGCCTTCCTTGATACAGCCCTGGGCAAGGTGAACTTTTAAAGGCCAAGAGGTAGGAAACCATAGTCTGAAAAGGTCAGTGCCAGGTTACGACAAAAGGAGGATTTGGGACAGAGCTGAATAAAAACATTGTGCAAGACACTGGGATTTTGCTGTTCTTGGATTGTTGTGAATGGCAGTCAGGATTTGCATGGGTGACAATAAATAGAAAGTGAAGATAGTATTGAGTTTATCTCCAACCCCTTCTTCCCCTCTTATCATAGCTCTTCCTAGCTAGGACTGGACCCATAAATCTCATTTCTCCATTATGAATGCTCGACAAGACTGATCTTCTTCACCCACATCCTGTCCAACACTCCAACGATTTGCCCGTCCAAAAATATAATCCTTGATTCTCACTAATTGTTAGGGACCAGGAACCAGACAGAGACAGAACGTAGATGCAAAACACCTTTATTATAAATAGCAAATAATGACATAACCAAAAGTAAAGTCCAGGAGGCACGCAGGGGTCAGGAACCAAAGTGGGTAGTCAGACGAGCCAGGATCAGGAGAACAGAGAGCAACAAAGTCAGGAACCAGGAACACACAGGAAACAGGAAGTCTTCTGGGAAACAGGAAACCACGCAAGGGCAAGGAGGTACTGGAACTTTCTGCTTAAACAGGCTGCACTGAGCAGCAGGGCTGGTTACTAACAACCAGGTGAGTAACCATGACAACATTAATGAAGGAGCTGATCATACTTTTCCTCTCTAATTAGTTCATGCTCCCGCAATCCCAGGCGTCTCTTTGACACCTTTAATTCACTTCTTCGCCCTGCTGTGGCCACCCCCCACAAACTAACCTTACAGCTGATAGCTTTGCATGCTACTTTACCGACAAGATTGCACAGCTAAGGAAAGAATTCTCCTCTCCTTGCCGTTCTCTTTCTCAACCACACGTAGACAGTGGTGTATCCTGGTTTTGTGCTGCCCTAGGCAGGACAAAACTCAGGCGCCCCCCCTCCCCCCGCGCCCCCCCTCCTCCCGCGCCACCCCCACCCAACCTTTCCCCCCGCCCCGCATACTAAATACACACACACACATTCACTGACAGATACGCATACACTAGCTAACAGAAACACACACACACACTAACAGACACACTCACACTCAGTAACAGACAAACACACTCACTAACAGACACACACTCACTCACTAGCAGACACACACACTCACTAACATACACACTCACTAACATACACACACAGTCAGACACAGACACACACACTAACAGACACAGACACAAACACTAACAGACACACACACTAACAGACACACACACTCACTAACATACACACACAGACACACACACACAGTCAGACACACACACTAACAGACACACACACACACACACACTAACAGACACAGACACACACACTAACAGACACACACACTAACAGACACACACACTAACAGACACAGACACACACTCACCCACCCACATTAACACATTTTTTTTAAATTTATTTTTAACACATTTTTTTTATTTATTTTTAACACTTTTGTTTTATTTATTTTTAACACATTTTTTTTTTAATTTATTTTTAACACATTTTTTTTTTAAATTTATTTTTAACACATTTTTTTAATATTTATTTTTAACACGTTTTTTTTTTTTTTTTTATTAACCCCCCCCCCCCCCCCCGCCCCCCCGCCTCCTTACCTTTGGGAATGCTGGGGAGGGGGGGTGTCTCTTCGTCCCTGGTGGTCCAGTGGCTGCTGGGCGATCGGGCGGCACTGCATGGCGGGCGGCCGGCCGGCGAGGGAGCACTTCCCCTGAGCTGTCTGCTCAGCTCCCTCGCGCGCCTCAGAGTGAGGCTGGGAGCCGGAATATGACGTCATATTCCGGCTCCGCCTCCCAGCCTCACTCTGCGGCTGGCGAGGGAGCTGAGCAGACAGCTCAGGGGAAGTGCTCCCTCGCCGGCCGGCCGCCCGCCCGCCCGCCAGTCCGCCAGCCAGCCAGCCAGCCAGCCAGCCAGCCAGCCAGTGCCGCCCGATCGCCCAGCAGCCCGCCGGCATGTCTGTTAGCCGCAAGGCTAACAAGACATTTGCCTTGGGCATTTGGGGGCGGCTTTTTTTGCCGCCCCCTGGAAAATGCCGCCCAAGGCAAATGCCTTGTTTGCCTCGCGGCTAATACGCCCCTGCACGTAGAACATGCCTTTCCTACCCTTCAGACTTTCTCCTCGGCTACTGAACAAGAGGTAGCTGCCCTTCTCCTTTCCTCTCGTCCCACCACTCGCCCGCTCGATCCTGTCCCATCTCACCTTATCAGATCTCTCTCTCCTTGTCTTGTGCCTTCCTTAACACACATCTTCAACTGCTCTCTCTCTTCTGGTGTTGTCCCTGCTGACCTTAAACATGCCATTGTAGTACCTATCCTGAAAAAACATCTCTTGACCCGTCCTCCCCCTCTAACTAATGTCCCATATTCCTTCTCTCTTTTTCCTCAAAGCTTCTAGAAAGACTTGTCTTTACCCGTATGTCTCACTTCCTCAAATCCAACTCTCTCCTTAACCCTCTTCAATCTGGCTTTCGCCCCCTCCACTCTACTGAGACTGCTCTTATCAAAATTACTAACGACCTAATCGCAGCTAAATCCAAAGGCCACTACTCCATACTAGTATGTGGCTCTGTGGCTCTGTCCTCTCGTGGTTTTCCTCTTATTTCTCCCAACTCACATTCAGTGTCTACTTATTTAATGATACCTCCTCCCCTCGTCCTGTCTTGGTTGGAGTCGCCAAAGGCTCTGTCCTTGGTCCCCTTCTATTTTCTCTTTATACTGCCTCTCTTGGCAAAATTATTACCTCATTTAGATTCCTTACCACCTGTACACTGATGACACCCAGTTATATCTCTCCTCCCCAGACCTCTCCACTGCTGTCCTTCAATGTGTCACTGCTTGCCTTTCTTCCATCTCTGACTGGATATCCTCCTGCTTTCTGAAACTCAATCTCTCTAAAACTGAGCTCCCTGTCTTTCCTCCTCTTTCGCTCTCCCTTCAAGTTAGTGATCCACATAAGTCAATCCTTACAAGAGCGCTGTCTTGGTGTCATACTTGATTGTGGCCTAGCCTTTGAGCCTCACATCCAGTATGTTGGCAAACAGGGCCGCCATCAGGGGGTGACAACCATAACGGTTGTCACGGGCCCGGCGGCCCTGGGGGGCCCGGCCGCCCGGGCCCCACGTGTAGCGGCGGAACTGCCGCCGGTGCAGTTGCACCGGCGCCCGCACACTGATGGGGCCCATCGGGTGGCCCATGCACTTAGGGCCACCCGATGGGCCCCATATCTTCAGGGGACCGGTCAGCGCTGCGGCCGTGGTATAGAGCGACCGGGCCCCTTTAAAAAAAAAAAATGCAGCCGCAGGGCAAGTGCTGCTGGGAGGAAGTGGTCACTTCCTCCCAACTCACTCCGCGCGGGAGGAGCGCTCGCGCCCGACATGAAGAGGGAGAGCCAGCCGACTGCCAGTCCCATCAGCCCCAGCCAGCCACCCTCCTGCAAAGACAAGGTAAGAAACAGGAGGGTGGCTGGAAAATGAGCTGTGTGTATGTATGTATGTCTGTATGTCTGTCTGTGTGTATGTCTGTCTGTGTGTATGTCTGTCTGTCTGTGTGTATGTCTGTCTGTCTGTGTGTATGTTTGTCTGTATGTCTGTCTGTGTGTATGTCTGTGTGTGTATGTATGTCTGTGTGTGTGTTTGTCTGTATGTATGTCTGTCTGTGTGTATGTCTGCATGTCATTATGTGTGTATGAATGTCAGTGTATGTATGTCTGCATGTCATTATGAATGTGTGTATGTCTGTCTGTCTGTATGAATGTATGTCTGTATGCATGTTTGTCTATCTGTATGCATGTCATTATGTGTGTATGAATGTCAGTGTATGTATGTCTGCATGTCATTATGAATGTGTGTATGTATGGATGTCAGTGTCTGTATGTCTACATGTCATTATGAATGTGTGTATGTCTGTTTGTATGAATGTATGTATGAATGTATGTCTGTATGTCATTATGAATGTGTGTATGTCTGTTTGAATGAATGTATGTCTGTATGTCATTATGAATGTGTGTATGTATGGATGTCAGTGTCTGTATGAATGTATGTCTGTATGTATGTCTGTATGCATGTATGTATGCATGTATGTCTATCTGTATGCATGTCATTATGTGTGTATGAATGTCAGTGTATGTATGTCTGCATGTCAGTATGAATGTGTGTATGTCAGTATAAATGTCTGTCTGTATGTCATTATGAATGTGTCTGTGTCTGTATGTCCTTATGCATGTGTGTCTGTATGTATGTTAGTATGTAGTAAAAACCAAAGAAAAAAAAATGTTACTTGCGCTTTCTCCTTAATCCCTATGTATATTTAGACAAATGGAGGTCATTTAGTTGCTCCAATGGCCATTGGAGGGAATGCCCGCCTGCCAACGTCAAGGCAGACCCCCCTAAGCGGGTCCTAACACTGACCTGATGTGTGTTGTAGTCCTTGCTGCTTAAGCGCAGGACTTCTCTTTTTGTATTTGTATGTTAGTATGTGTCTGTCACTATGTACGCCTGTGTGTCTGTATATGTGAGTATGTGTGTGTCAGTATGTATGCCTATATGCGTATCAGTATGTGTGTCTGTTAGTATGTATCTGTGTGTGTGTGTGTGTGTATCTGTGTCCTTTTGTATCAGTGAATGTGTTTGTGTCTGTGTGTGTACTCCTGTGGGCGGGATTTGGAGGCGGTCTCTGTGGGCGGTTTTGGAGGCGGGCTCCCAGGGGCCCAGACCCTGAGCTCAGTTAGGGGCCCCAAAATTTCTGGTGGCGGCCCTGTTGGCAAATCCTGTAGATTCAATCTTAAAGACATAACCCGCATCCGCCCCTTTCTGACAGAAGACGCTACCAAGGAGCTTATTCATGCTCTAGTAATTTCCCACATGGATTATTGTAGCCCTCTCCTAATTGGTCTTCCCAAAAGCCGTATTGCCCCGCTGCAGTCTGTAATGAATGCTGCCGCCAGACTGATTTTCCTCTCTAGTCAGTCCTCCCACACCTCACCCCTCTGCCACCCCTTATATTGGCTTCCTGTATCCTATAGGAGTCAAAGCAAAGTGCTAACCCATAACTATAAATCGCTGAACAATTCTAGTCCCTCATGTATCTCTTCACAGATCCACAGGTATGCCCCTTCTCGGTCTCTCCGCTCTGCCTGTTGCTCGCACCCATACGCCCAACTCACGCTTGCAGGACTTATCGCGGGCGGCTCCCTTCCTATAGAATAGCCTGCCTACCACCATCAGACTCTCCCCTAGTCTTGCATCTTTTAAGAAGTGCCTTAAAACCCATCTCTTTAGGAAAGCTTATGGCCTCCCAGAGTAACCTCTACCCTACATACCTGTCTCTTGCTCTCTCCTATAGGGCAGCACTCTACTCTCTCCTCCAGCTCTGCCTCACTCCCACCTTATTTGATTGCTATTTCCTGTCCTAAAGTGTTTTATACCCCACCTGCTATAGACTGTAAGCTCATTTGAGCAGGGTCCTCTTCAACCTATCGTTTCTGTAAGTTTTCTCGAAATTGTCCTATTTAAATCCCCCTCTAATAATATTGTAAAGCGCTACGGAATCTGTTGGCGCTATATAAATGGCAATAATTACATAGTTACATAGTTACATAGCTGAAAAGAGACTTGCGTCCATCAAGTTCAGCCTTCCTCACATATGCTTTTGCTGTTGAACCCCACTAATTAGAAATTATATCCCTGTATGTTATGTTTTTGCAAGTATTTATCCAATTACAGTTTAAACATCTGTATAGACTCTGACAAAACCACCTCTTCAGGCAAATAATTCCATATCCTTATTGCTCTTACTGTATAAAAACCTTTTATTTGCCTTAGATGAAATCTCCTTTCTTCAAGCCTAAATGTGTGACCTCGTGTCCTATGTATAGCCCTGTTTATGAATAGATTTCCAGATAAAGGTTTGTACTGGCCCCGAATATATTTGTATAATGTTATCATATCCCCTCTCAGGCGCCGTTTTTCCAAACTAAAGAGATTTTAATTTTTTAACCTTTCTTCATAACTAAAATGCTCCATTCCTTTTATCAATTTTGTAGCTCGTCTCTGCACTTTTTCTAGTGCCATGATATCTTTCTTTAGAACAGGTGCCCAAAATTGCACAGCATATTCAAGGTGTGGTCTTACCAGCGATTTATAAAGAGGCAAAATTATATTTTCATCTTGAGAATTTATGCCTCTATTTATACATGACAAAACCTTACTGGCCTTAGCAACGGCAGATTGACATTGCATATTGCTACCTAATTTATTGTCTATAACAATTCCCAAATCCTTCTTGTGTGGTTATCCCTAGTTCACTACCATTTAGGGTGTAAATTGCTTGTGCATTCTTAACCCCGAAGTGCATAACTTTGCATTTTTCTACGTTACATTTCATCTGCCATTTTAGTGCCCAGTCCTCCAATCTATCCAAATCCCTCTGCAGCAAGGCAATATCCTGCTCACATTTTATTACTTTACAAAGTTTTGTGTCATCTGCAAACACTGATACATGGCTTTCAATGCCCATTTCAAGATCATTTATAAATATGTTAAATAGAAGCGGTCCCAAAACAGAACCCTGAGGGACATCACTTACCACTTTTGTCCAGCTTGAAAATTTACCATTTATGACAACTCGTTGTACTCTATCCTTAAGCCAATGTTCTACCCAAGAACAAGAATGTTCATCTAGACCAATTTCTTTTAGTTTGAAGACTAACCTATTGTGAGGAACCGTATCAAATGCCTTGGCAAAATCCAAGTAGATCACATCCACTGCAACACCCTGATTTATATTTCTACTTACTTCTTCGTAGAATGCAATTAGGTTAGTTTGACATGACCTGTTTCATAAAACCATGCTGATTATTGCCAATAACACAGTTCTTCCCAATGAATTCCTGAATATTATCCCTTAATAGCCGTTCAAATAATTTCCCAGTCACAGAAGTTAAGCTCACAGGTCTATAATTTCCATGCAAGGTTTTTGAACCCTTTTTAAATATAGGAACAACATCTGCCTTCCTCCAATCCTCCGGTACAATACCTGAAACAAAAGAATCTTGAAAAATTAAATTATAATAAAATAATAATAATAACAAGCAGCTGAATAGCTCAGACACAGAGAAAGGAAAAAACCCTGACACTAATAAAACCCTCGACCTGTGCAACCCATTCAACCAGATAGCTCCCGGGTCGGTCCCTCAGCTCTCCTGATAACATTCGACTTTCCTCCACACCCGCTGGCCACCTCTCACTATCTGGGCTTTGCTTGAGCTGCTCCCATCTTGTAGAGAGATCTAACCCATCCTATCGGATGCCTGATTAGCCTTGTGAACCTTACAAAATTATCTTCTTCAGAAAATTTGATTTATAGGGTCTATCCAAAAAATAAACTCCAAATACTATTCTCTCTACAAACTTCTGTTTGAGGAGCGCCCACTACCCGAAACTCTCTGTACAGCCCCCCAAACCAAAACGTTTATTCCCTGTAACCATATTATGCCTTCTTACTGTACTCGTGGAATTAGAACTAAAAGGCTAAATTAAGCCATAGTGCCCTAATAATCCTCTTTTTATACACTGGACAAAATTATAAACGCAACACTTTTGTTTTTGCCCCCATTTTTCATGAGCTGAACTCAAAGATCTAAGACTTTTTCTAGGTACACAAAAGGCCTATTTCTCTCAAATATTGTTCACAAATCTGTCTAAATCTGTGTTAGTGAGCAGTTCTCCTTTGCCGAGATAATCCATCCACCTCACAGGTGTGGCATATCAAGATGCTGATTAGACAGCATGATTATTGCACAGGTGTGGCATATCAAGATGCTGATTAGACAGCATGATTATTGCACATGTGTGGCATATCAAGATGCTGATTAGACAGCATGATTATTGCACAGGTGTGGCATATCAAGATGCTGATTAGACAGCATGATTATTGCATAGGTGTGGCATATCAAGATGCTGATTAGACAGCATGATTATTGCACAGCTGTGGCATATCAAGATGCTGATTAGACAGCATGATTATTGCACAGGTGTGGCATATCAAGATGCTGATTAGACAGCATGATTATTGCACAGGTGTGGCATATCAAGATGCTGATTAGACAGCATGATTATTGCACAGGTGTGGCATATCAAGATGCTGATTAGACAGCATGATTATTGCATAGGTGTGGCATATCAAGATGCTGATTAGACAGCATGATTATTGCACAGCTGTGGCATATCAAGATGCTGATTAGACAGCATGATTATTGCACAGGTGTGGCATATCAAGATGCTGATTAGACAGCATGATTATTGCACAGGTGTGGCATATCAAGATGCTGATTAGACAGCATGATTATTGCACAGCTGTGGCATATCAAGATGCTGATTAGACAGCATGATTATTGCACAGGTGTGGCATATCAAGATGCTGATTAGACAGCATGATTATTGCACAGGTGTGGCATATCAAGATGCTGATTAGACAGCATGATTATTGCACAGGTGTGGCATATCAAGATGCTGATTAGACAGTATGATTAGTGCACAGGTGTGGCATATCAAGATGCTGATTAGACAGCATGATTATTGCACAGGTGTGGCATATCAAGATGCTGATTAGACAGCATGATTATTGCACAGGTGTGCCTTATGCTGGCCACAATAACAGGCCACTCTAAATGTGCAGTTGTATCACACAGCACAATGCCACGGATGTCGCAAGTTTTGAGGGAGCGTGCAATTGGCATGCTGACTGCAGGAATGTCCACCAGAGCTGTTGCCCATGAATTGAATGTCCATTTCTCTACCATAAGCCTTCTCCAATAGCGTGTTTTGCGTTTTTAATTTTGTTCAGTGTAATTTCCACGTATTTCTGGTACCAGTGATATTTCAACCCCTTGAACCATGAGTGAGTATTGCTTAGTACATTAATCTATTTCAAACAACTGAATGATTGTGGGTAACTTTATGCCTTCAAGTCTTTAGACTGTGAGCTTGTTTGGGCAGAGTCCTCTTCGCCTACTGTCATACATGTTTTACTAGAATTAAATGTTTGTCTTGTTTACCTAGTTGCAGCACTACAGAATATGTTGGCGCTATATAGATAATTGCAATTGTAAAAGTATGTTTTCTCCCCCAATTGTATCTCAGTGCAGAAAAGGCTGGGACTTAATAAATATAATCATCATAGAGAATAATGAGCTAACGATCACTTGGGGCTGCCAGATCCACGAGGATTTCATGAATGTATATTAGGGCAGCACATGAAAAGAGCTCCCCTGCCGTCTGTAGAGCAGGGGTTCCAAGAGCACTTTAGACATACTGCTCATTATTACTAAACGTAGAATTTATATAGTAAGGTGTTATTTAAATCTCCTGCTCAAAAAGTTTACAATCTATGAGGATTTAAAATAGGCAGATATATCGTTAGGTGTCTTACCCAGGGACACTTACTGGTGAGGTAAGTCTGATTAGGTGTCTTACCCAGGGACACTTACTGGTGAGGTAAGTCTGATTAGGTGTCTTACCCAGGGACACTTACTGGTGAGGTAGGTCTGATTAGGTGTCTTACCCAGGGATACTTACTGGTGAGGTAGGTCTGATTAGGTGTCTTACCCAGGGACACTTACTGGTGAGGTAAGTCTGATTAGGTGTCTTACCCAGGGATACTTACTGGTGAGGTAGGTCTAATTAGGTGTCTTACCCAGGGAAACTTACTGGTGAGGTAGGTCTGATTTGGATTCAAACATGGGTTTCCCAGTCTAGGGCAGAGATATTACAACTGGTATAAGCTGAATAGGTGAATTGTTTCCACGAGAATGTTGGGTCTGGAAACTCTATTATTTAATATTATTATTATTATTATTGCCATTTGTATAGCGCCAACAGATTCCGTAGCGCTTTACAATATTACTCTACAATATCAGTAGGTCTGATTTACTAATAATATTATATTTTGTGTTTTGTTACTCAGATTTCACTTTTTGTTTTTTTCTGACAAGTTAAAGTGTTTTAGTATTATACAGGATACAATGAGGGCTGTGCACTGTCTCTGTACTAATAAACTGATGCTTTAAATACAGTGTTGATTTCAGTTCACTTACTCTGGCCTTAAAATGTGAAATTCCCTTTGAATTCTCACGTTAGTGAATAACCCTGTTAGTGTCTAATGGCCTATCAGTAAACCCAGTTACTGATGAGATCCTGCTAATTCCTGGTTTGTCTAGTTGGCTGTATATTCTGATTTGGCCTGTAGGTGGCAGCCTTGCCCCAGGCTGTGTTGGTTGCTGAAGATAGATTCCTATTGTGAATAATAAAGTTGGCAGGACAGATGTACCAAGCAGTGACACATTATTCAGGGAGAGAAAGCTCTTCAATTACAAGATTGTTCTCTGGAACCTCAATCTCAAGTAGAGGTTTCAGGCAATTTGGTAAAAGAAGAACGAGGAAATGTAAAGACTGATAACAACCTTTGTGTTCACAGCGGACAAAGGGCATTTCACCTCCCTGCAGCCCCCTGCACTCGCTGCACAATGAACCTCGCTGCACACTGCACTCGCTGCATACCACACTCACTGCATGCATCATCCACTGCACACTGCACTCACTGCATACCTCGTCCACTGCACACTGCACTCGCTGCACACTGCACTCACTGTATACCGCACTCACTGTATACCGCACTCACTGCATGCCTCACCCAATGCACTCGCTGCACACTGCACTCGCTGCATACCACACTCACTGCATGCATCATCCACTGCACACTGCACTCAGTGCATACCTCGTCCACTGCACACTGCACTCGCTGCACACTGCACTCGCTGTATACCGCACTCACTGCAAACCACACACTCACTGTATGCCTCACCCACTGAACATTGCACTTACTGTATACCGCACTCACTGTATGCCTCACCCACTGCACATTGCACTCACTGTATACCGCACTCACTGTATGCCTCCCCCACTGCACATTGCACTCACTGTATACCGCACTCACTGTATGCCTCACCCACTGCACATTGCACTCACTGTATACCGCACTCACTGTATGCCTCACCCACTGCACATTGCGCTCACTGTATACCGCACTCACTGTATGCCTCACCCACTGCACATTGCACTCACTGTATACCGCACTCACTGTATGCATCACCCACTGCACATTGCACTCACTGTATACCGCACTCACTGTATGCCTCACCCACTGCACATTGCACTCACTGTATACCGCACTCACTGTATGCCTCACCCACTGCACATTGCACTCACTGTATACCGCACTCACTGTATGCCTCACCCACTGCACATTGCACTCACTGTATACCGCACTCACTGTATGCTTCACCCACTGCACTCGCTGCAAACTGCACTCGCTGCATACCTCACCCACTGCACATTGCACTCGCTGTATACCGCACTCACTGTATGCCTCACCCACTGCACATTGCACTCACTGTATACCGCACTCACTGTATGCCTCACCCACTGCACATTGCACTCACTGTATACCGCACTCACTGTATGCCTCACCCACTGCACTCGCTGCAAACTGCACTCGCTGCATACCTCACCCACTGCACATTGCACTCGCTGTATACCGCACTCACTGCATGCCTCACCCAATGCACTCACTGCACACTGCACTCGCTGCATACCACACTCACTGCATGCCTCACCCACTGCACACTGCACTCACTGCATACCTCGGCCACTGCACACTGCACTTGCTGCATACCACATTCACTGCATGCCTCACCCGCTGCCAGGGCCGGACTTGGAAAAAAATTAGTCCCGGGCATTTTTAAATCACAGCGGTCCACTAAAAAAGGGGCGGGGCCAGATAGGGTGTGTTTTGTCACCCCCAATGACAAGCACACCCCATCTCAAAGTGAGCATGTTGGTTCAATGCTCTTCCAGGGCAGACCATGCGCAGAGCCCCGCTGAAGATCTCTAGCATGAGAAAAAGGCCCTGTATTTGTTCTGCACAGTGCAAGCAAATGTAATAACATGTTTGTGCTGTGTTTGCTTAAAACTTGTCTGTGGTGTCTCTATAAATGGGATAAAAGGAGCCAAAAATGACAGGAAAGAGTATTGTGCGTGTATTTGGAGTCTGCTTATGGAATTGCGTGTGTGTAGAGTGCACTGATTGTGGTGTGGTTTTGTGTTAATAGGTTGGTTTCAGTCATGTTGTGTTTGTGGTGTAATGTATTGTATGTGTGTCAAGGTGCTGTAGAGAGTGTGTGCATATGGGCTGTAGTGTGTGTGTGTAGGGTTTGTAGAGAGTGTGTTTAGTATGTGTTTACTAACAAGGAATCTAGTGTGTGCATAAGGGATCCAGAGTGTGTATGTCAGAAATGTAGTGTAAGTGTAGCTGGTGCAGTGTGTGTGTAGGGGATCTAGTGTGTGTTTGAAGGATTCAGAGTGTGTATAGGAGATCTAATGAGTGAGTTTGTGTGTGTGTGTGGTGCAGTGTGTGTGTGAAGGGTGTATTTGTGAGGAGTATAGTATCTTTGATCTCCCCACTGGCCCGTCATGAAACACAGCCGGTCCGGCGCTCGGATACCGCGGGCCCTGCATGGACCGGCCGAGGAGATCCTGAAACCTCCTTTACCGGCCTCGGCCCATGGCCACCACGGCACACCGTGCATTTGCCAACTGCACTCGCTGAATACCGCACTCACTGCATGCCTCACCCACTGCACACTGCACTCACTGCATACCTTGCCCACGGCATACTGCACTCACTGCGTGCATCACCCACTGCACACTGCGCAGTGCACTCACTGCATACCTCACCCACTGCACTCACTGCATACCTCGCACACTGTACTCACTGCATACCCTGCACACTGCATACCTCACTCACTGTATACCGCACTTACTGCATACCTCACTCACTGAATACTGCACTCACTACACACCTCACTCGCTGCAGACTCACTACACACCACACTTACACACCCACTGCCGTCACTACACACCACACTCACTGCACACAGCTGTCAATACACACCACACTCACTACACACCACACTTACTCACTGCACTCGCTGCACACCGCACTCGCTGCACACCCCATTCACTCCACACCGCTTTCACTTCACACCACATTCGCTGCACACAATACTCACTAGACACCGCCCTCAATACACACTGCTTTAACTGCACACTACACTCGCTACATACTGCACTTACTACACACCACTCTCACTGCACACCCCACTTACACAGTACACCCACCTCGCTCGCTACATACTGCATTTACTACACACCACTCTCACTGCACACAGCTCTCACTGCACACCCCACTTACACACCCACCGCGCTTGCTACATACTGCACTCACTACACACCACTCTCACAGTACACCACTCTCACAGCACACCACACTTTCTACACACTGCACTTACACACACTGCACCCACTACATATTGCTCTCACAGCACGCCACACTTACTACACACTGCACTTACAGACCGCACTTGCTACATACTGCATTCCCTGCACACAGCTCTCACTGCACAACAATAAACATTGTATTATTACACCTCATTGTATCATTACAGTTAATTGTATTATTACAGCTTATTGTATTATTACAGCTCATTGTATTATTGCAGCTTATTGTATCATTACACCTAATTGTATTATTACAGCTCATTGTATTATTGCAGCTTATTGTATTATTACAGCTCATTGTATTATTACAGCTCATTTTAGTATTTTTACAGCTACGTGTATCATTACAGCTAATTGTATTATTACAGCTAATTGTATCAGTACAGCTAATCTTATTATTACGGTATATTTTATTATTAGAGCTTATTGTATTATTACGGTATAATTTATTATTGCGGTATATTTTATTATTACGGTATATGTTTTTATTAAAGCGTAATATGATGTTATTACAGCTCATTGTAGAACTATTACTAGATGAATGCATTCGGTGTCAAGCGAATTGCGACTTGTCCAAAACGCTGCGTGGGCAAATCTTAAAACACACAAAATGGGTAATGAACCAAAATATTTAATTTTCCATCCGTGGAGCCAAAAAACATGCTTGCTGGCCGGGGGACAGCCACTAAAATTACTTTATTCACAGATCAAGTGACAAGTCACCAACAGAGGGGAGGCGAGGGGGAGCAGTAAATAAATCTCTATTCATATAATTCATTAATAAATATAAATAAAATGGATTTATTCTGCTCCTCCTTTTTCCTTTCTATTGGATACCTTTTCTCTCTTGAACTGTAAACCAGGAACTGCAAAAAATGTCCATTTACTTAATACTGAGACTTTACAGCGCATTGATCGGACAATTTTCACAGAATTTGGGGCTGTCGGAATAATATTTCCTGAAAAGTTTGCATTTATTTATTTATTTATTATTGCCATTTATATAGCGCCAACAGATTCCGTAGCGCTTTACAATATTATGAGAGGGGGATTTAACTATAAATAGGACAATTACAAATAAACTTACAGGAACAATAGGTTGAAGAGGACCCTGCTCAAACGAGCTTACATTCTATAGGAGGTGGGGTGTAAAACACATTAGGACAGGAATTTACAATCAAATAAGGTGGGCTGCCCTTTAGGAGAGGGCAAGAGACAGGTATGTGAGGTAAGGGTTAGTCTTGGAGGCCATAAGCTTTCCTAAAGAGATGGGTTTTAAGGCACTTCTTAAAAGATGCAAGACTAGGGGAGAGTCTGATGGCGGTAGGCAGGCTATTCCATAGGAAGGGAGCCGCCCGCGAGAAGTCCTGCAAGCGCGAGTTGGCCGTACGAGTGCGGACAACGGACAGGAGGTGGTCACGGGCAGAACGGAGAGACCGAGAAGGGACATACCTATGGATCTGTGAGGAGATATAAGAGGGGCTAGAGTTGTTCAGTGCTTTATAGGTGTGAGTTAGTACCTTGAATTGACTCCTATAGCATACAGGAAGCCAATGTAAGGACTGGCAGAGGGGTGAGGTGTGAGAGAAACGACTAGAGAGGAAAATCAATCTAGCAGCAGCATTCATTACGGACTGCAAGGGTGCAGTACGGCTATTGGGGAGACCAATCAGGAGAGGGTTACAATAATCCATGCGGGAAATTACTAGAGCATGGACAAGCTCCTTGGTAGTATCTGGTGCAAGAAAGGGGCGGATGCGGGCTATGTTTTTAAGATGGAATCTACAGGATTTGGCAACATGCTGGATGTGAGGCTCAAAGGTGAGACCAGAGTCAAGTATGACGCCAAGACAGCGCGCTTGCAAGGATGGACTGATGTTGGTACCACAAACTTGGAGGGAGAGCGAAAGATGAGGATCAGTATTAGGAGGAGGAAAGACAAGAAGCTCAGTTTTTGAGAGATTGAGTTTCAGAAAGCGGGAGGACATCCAGTCAGAGATGGAAGAAAGGCAAGCAGTGACACGTTGCAGGACGGCAGGAGAGAGGTCCGGGGAGGAGAGATATAGCTGGGTGTCATCAGCGTACAGGTGGTAGTGAAATCCAAAAGAGGTAATAAGTTTGCCAAGAGAGGCAGTATAAAGAGAAAATAGAAGGGGACCAAGGACGGAGCCTTGGGGAACTCCAACTGAGACAGGGCAAGGGGAGGAGGTATCATTAGAAAAGGAGACACTGAATGAGCGTTGGGAGAGATAAGAGGAAAACCATGAGAGGACAGAGTCACAGAGACCAAGCGATTGAAGAGTTTGAAGAAGGAGAGCATGATCAACGGTGTCAAAGGCCGCTGAGAGGTCAAGAAGAATTAGTATGGAGTAGTGGCCTTTGGATTTAGCTGCGATTAGGTCGTTAGTAACTTTGATAAGGGCAGTCTCTGTAGAGTGGAGAGGGCGGAAGCCAGATTGAAGAGGGTCAAGGAGAGAGTTGGAATTGAGGAAATGAGACACACGGGTAAAGACAAGTCTTTCCAGAAGCTTTGAGGAAAAAGGGAGCAGGGATATGGGACGGTAGTTAGAGGGGGTGGATGGGTCGAGGGATGGTTTTTTTAGTATAGGTACTACAGTGGCATGTTTAAGGTCAGCAGGGACGATGCCAGAGGAGAGCGAGCAGTTGAAGATGTGTGTTAGAGAAGGCACGAGACAAGTGGAGAGAGATCTAATAAGGTGAGATGGGACAGGATCGAGCGGGCAAGTGGTGGGGCGAGAGGAGCAAAGAAGAGCAGCCACCTCTTGGTCAGTAGCTGGGGAGAATGTCTGAAGGGTAGGAAAGGCATGATCTATGTGTGATTGAGAAACAGAAAGGCAAGGAGGGGAGAATTCTTTCCTTAGCTGTTCAATCTTGTCAGTGAAGTAACATGCGAAGTTATCAGCAGTAAGGTTAGTTTTGGGGGTGGCCACAGCAGGGCGAAGAAGAGAATTAAAGGTGTGAAAGAGACG
The DNA here is from genome assembly GCF_036172605.1 of Pelobates fuscus. NCBI lineage: Eukaryota > Metazoa > Chordata > Amphibia > Anura > Pelobatidae > Pelobates > Pelobates fuscus. Next base: position 14,807,260 of record NC_086323.1, on the reverse strand, counting down.
CCTGGGGTTGCGGGAACATGAACTAATGAGAGTGGAAAAATAGGACTGTTTGGCAAGGGCAAGGGCTGCACTGTATGAACACAATATGAATCTATAATGGAGAAAGTCTGATTGTGTACGAGACTTCCTCCAGGAGCGTTCAGCACAACGGGAGCATCTTTGCAGGTAGCGCGTTGATTTAGTATGCCATGGTTGGGGGCGGGTCCTCCTCGAGGTGCTTGTTTGGAGTGGCGCTGCAGTGTTCAAGGCAGATGTAAGAGTAGAGTTATATATGGAGATGGCCTGTGAAGGACAGGAGAGGGAAGGGATGGACAGCAGTTGTGAGTCAATGTCAGCTGACAACTGTTGGAGATCAAGAGAATTAAGGTCCCTCCTGAGTTGAGGGGGGTTAGGCTGAGGTTTTTGGGTGAGGGGGTATGTGAGAGCAAATGATAAGAGGTGGTGATCAGAGAGTGGATATGGAGTGTTGCAGATATTAGATACTGTACATGCATAAGTGAAGATTAGGTCAAGGGTATTGCCAGCTACATGGGTGGGAGAATCTGCCCACTGCGATAGCCCGAGGGAGGAAGTCATGGAAAGTAGTTTGGTGGCTGCAGAGGTCAAAGGTGGGTTTATAGGAATATTGAAGTCCCCGAGAATTAGGGATGGAATGTTAGAAGAGAGGAAATAGGGTAGCCAGGCAGCAAAGTGGTCAAGGAAGAGAAGAGGGGAACCAGGGGGGCGGTAAATAACAGCAATGTTAGCACAGAAGGGTTTGAAAAGGCGAATTGAGTGTATTTCAAATGATGGGAAAGAGAGAGAAGGGGGGGTGGGAAGAGGTTTAAAAGAGCAGTGAGGGGAGAGGAGAAACCCAACACCACCACCTTTACATTCAGAGTTTCTTGGGTTGTGGGTAAGTTGGAGACCACCGAAGGACAAAGATGCAGGGGTGGCAGTGTCAGAGGGGGAGAGCCAGGTTTCTGTTATGGCTAGTAAATCTATAGAACGAGAGATGAAGAAGTCATGGACAGCAGTGGATTTAGTTATATTGCAAACAGAGCGTGCGTTCCAGAGGGCAGTATTGAAGGAGGATTTAGAGGAACATGAGATGGGTATGAGATTAGTGTGGATCCTTGGGTTAGTATGTGCTGAGTTTGTTGTGAGGGGGCCGGGGTTAGGAGAGACATCACCAGCAGCTAGGAGCAGAAGGATAGAAAGGAAGTGAAGGTGGGAGTAGGATTTGAAAGTTTTGTAGGAGGGTATGTATGTAGAGGATTTGGGAGGAGTTGGTGGAGATAGGCTGGAAAGGTATGTGTAGAGTGCATGGGATGAATAGAGAGGGGAGGGGAGTAAGGTGGAAGTAATAATTATGGTGTTGCTAGGGACAGGTGAGTGAAAGGATAGGGATATTTTAGTGATGAGAGAAGTTAGTGTTAAAGTGAAAAATAGAAGGGAGAACATTAGAAAAAGTGTATTATATAGATATGTATGGCCGGAATTCGTCCCAACCCACGTGCTACACTGACGAAACCCAAATCACCCCAAACTATTGTTTTTACCTGGGCAAATCGATTCGAACAAACCAAATAGTTACAGTCTAATCATTACAGCTTATTCTATTACTACAGCTTATTGTAGTATTTTAGTATTTTTACAGCACTGTAGCTTATTATACCCCCATTGTAATATTATTACAGCTTATTGTATTATTACAGCTTATTGTAGTATTTTTACAGCACAGTGGCTTATAATACCTCATTGTAATAGGATTACAGCTTATTCTATTATTACAGCTTATTGTAGTATTTTTACAGCACAGTAGCTTATTATACCCCCATTGTAATATTATTACAGCTTATTCTATTATTATATCTCATGTTTTTTGTGTTATTAAATACTGTACCCTTGCAGCTCCATAAGTATTGTTACTGGTCAATGTATCATTACAGCTCATTAATCTTGAGAATGCAGCAAATACTGAGCTTACCTAACCACCCCCAACTTCCCAGGGCATGTGCAAAACTATTTTGCGCCATAGGGCAGACAAGCTCCTTGCACCCCACACACACACACACACAAATTGCCAACTTTGTGTGTCTCTTTCTCCCCTTCCCCAGCCCCTCTGGGTGTCTCGTCCACACAGCCCCTTTGTGTGTCTCATTCTTCCCCAGCCCCTTTGTGTGTTTTCCTCACCCCTTAGCCCCTTTGTTTTTCTCTTTGTCCCCCCAGCCTTTTTGTGTGTCTCTTTGTCCTCCCAGGCTTTCTGTGTGTCTCTTTTTTCCTGCCAGCCCTCTTTGTTTCTCTTATTTCTCTCCTATTCATCTGTGTGTCTCCTTGGCCCCCCCAGCTCCTTTGTGTGTCTTTTTCTCCACCCAGTCCCTTTGTGTGTCTCTTTGTCCCTCTCTCCCCATCTCCCCTCCGGTGCCTGCTTACCTCCCTCCATGTATCGTGGTCGAGCAGACCATGGTGGAGGACCCTCTGTTTCCTCTACCCGGTCTGACAAGAAGCTGTTCATTGCTCCCAGTGAGCAGCTTTCTGTCAGACCGGGTAGAGGATACAGAAAATCTACATACATTGACCGGCAGGAGGGGAACGCACTGAACAGTCATCCGGACATTGCTCCCCCCTGGCTGGTGTGCTCTGGGCGGGCGCCTGTTTGGCTAGTGGTCACGCAGGCCCTGCAGGCCTGTCCCCATCTCAGCCTGAATTAAGCGTCCAAAGTTGGAGGAGCTAATGTGAAAGCAGCGTGTCTCTCTGTCTATATACCTCTATCTATCTATCTATCTATCTATCTATCTATCTATCTATCTATCTATCTATTAGTCTGTCTGTTGATTTGTTTGCCTATCTATCTATTTACCTATCTATCATCTAGTGAAGGTTCTCACGTGGTATTTCGTAACGTGGCTCTGGTGGTACATTTCCTTTGACTGTATTCCTTGTACTAGATTAACGGATTCTTGCCAGTCTGCATCCTCTCCTTGTAGTCGTAATAAACTCATTGAGGCACACAAAGGATAAAAGCCAAAATAGCAGCTTTATTTAGAGCAAAACAACAGCAACGTTTTGACCCAGCGGGGCAGGGCCGAACTGAGAAAGAAATTATGCCCAGAAAATTTTTGAGTCACAGTGGTCCACTGAGAAGGGGGCGGGGCAAGAGAGGGGGTGTTTTGTCATCATCAGTGACAAGCACGCCCCCTCTCAAAGTAAGCATGTTGGTTCAATACTCTTAAAGGGTGCAATGTGTGTGTTTGTGTGTATGTGTGTGTGTGTGTGTGTGTGTGTGAAGGGTGCAGTGTGTATGAAAGGTGCAGTGTGTGTTTGTCTGTGTGATGGGTGCAATGTGTGAGGAGTGCAGTGTGTAAAGGGTGTAGTTAATGTGTTTGGTGTGCAGGGGTGCAGTGTGTGTGTGTGTGTGTGTGTGTGTGTGTGAAAGGTGCAGTGTGTGTATGTGTCCGTGTGAAGAGTGCATTGTTTGAGTGCAGTTTGCATGTGTGTGTGTGTGTGTGTGTGAAGGATGCAGTGTGTGAGGAGTGCAGTGTGTGAAGGGTGTAGTTAGTGTGTGTGTTTGGTGTGCAGTGGGAGGAGTGCAGTGTGTGAGGGGTGCAGTGGGAGGCTGTGTGTGAGGGGTGGAGTGTGTGTGTGAAAGGTGCAGTGTGTGTGAAAGGTGCAGTGTGTATGAAAGGTGCTGTGTGTATGAAAGGTGCTGTGTGAAGGGTGCAGTGTGTTTGTGTGTGTCTGTGTAAAGGGTGCAGTGTGTATGAAAGGTGCTATGTGTATATGTGTGTCTCTGTAAAGGGTGCAGTGTGTATGTGTGTGTCTGTGTGAAGGGTGCAGTGTGTGTGTCTGTGTGAAGTGTGCAGGTGTATGAAAGGTGCTGTGTGTATGTGTGTGTCTGTGTGAAAGGTGCAGTGTGTCTTCTTATCTTTGCCTGGGAGGGGGAACATAGAAGTGAATTCCTTGAATCCCTGGTGGTCGTAGTGGAGGTGGATCCCTGGTGGTCGTTGTGGAGGTGAATCCTTGGTGGTTGTTGTGGAGGTGAATCCCTGGTGGTCGTAGTGTTGAGTTTACTGTCGCTCCGACCTCGCAAAAGGAACCCGGCGGAGCTGCCTGCTAGAGCTCCCCCAGGTCCTCCTCTCCCTCCCCAGCTGGTGGCCGCTTGTTAGTGCTAGTGGGCCGGTGAGGCACACAGCCACTGGCCCATGAAGGCACACAGCAGGGCTGGCGCTCTGATAGTGCCGGCTCTGCATGGGCCGGCAGGGGATATCCTGTATTCTCCCCAGTTGGCCTCGGCCCATGGCCATCGCGGCCCACCGGGCATTTGCCCAGTTTGCCAGATGGCCAGTCCGGGCCTGCAGCGGGGTCAAGCTTGACAAACATTGCTGTTGTTTTGCTTTAAATAAATCTGCTATTTTGGCTTTTATCCTTGAGTGCCTGGATCGATATTTATTTTCTATTTCTGGAAGTGAGACCTGGCGGTACTCAACTCCTGAACACCCTGGAAGCCTGGATAGTGCGGCATCCATTATCTTTTCTACATGTAATAAACTCATGGCAAGGATTACCAAAAGCACACTATGGGCATCCAGAGCCCTTCAGCTGATTGTCCCACTGAGTCCTGCAATGATTACCTTGCAGAAATAAAACTGCCTCTACTGGCTGTCAATGCGTTCCTGTGTGGAGGGCCTAAAGCACTCACGGCACCTGCTGTGCATGCGTATTAGCCCTTCTCCCCCGTCAGGTGACGTCAGAGGAGGTGGAGCGTTGACCCTCTGGTCAATATTCTGTGGTATCTGCTCCTCGCTGAGAGAGTGGCGAATATCATCATAGTCTGTATCTGACGAGCGTAGTTCATTGACCGTGGAGTAAACTTGACCCATCAGCCCAAGGGAACTTACTTTTGGATATCAAGTGACATTTTCACTGCATCTTACAGTAGCGGTGGGAACCATGGAATAGCAGTTTAAATGGATTCTCCAGTGCCAGGAAAACAAACACATTTTCCTGGCACTAGAGAATCCTGGAGTGCCCCCCTCCTGCACCCCCTTCCCACACAGCTAAATGGGATAAAACCCCTTCAGCCACTTACCTGAATCCAGCGCCGTCCCTCGGCGCTGGGTCAGGCTCCGCCCATGCTCCTCCCCCGCCGACGGGGGAGACCTAATGTGCAAGCATTATTCAATGTTTTCCTATGGGGAAAATCTGACGCTGGAGGTCTGTGAAGACGTCCAGCATCAGATAATGGACCAAAAGTCAGTTTGGATTCCGGAAGTGCCCCCAGTGGTTGTCTGATAGAAAGCCACAGAGGGCAGACTGAGAGCTGCAATGTAAACATTGCCGCACTAAGTGTAAAAGGGTCACAGCACCCATACTACTACAATTAGCTGAAATGGTCTGGGTGCCTACAGTGTCCCTTTAAGTAATTCTATTAAAACCCACTCTACTACCTGCTTCAATTATGTTCTGCTCCGGAACGGATACAACGTATGAATAGCTACTAACTAGCAGATTTCTCTCACAAACAGAATGTGAAGTGAACTTGTTGGTTGAGATACAATCTGTAGGTAAGATGATACTTGCCAATAAATCCCCTCTTTCCCAACAATGTCCAAGTGTTTTAACAATATAAAAACTTTATGAAATATTTATATTGACTGTTGGGTTTTTATTGCATTTCTGACTTGGTCATAAGAAAGTAGACACTATTTTGTTCTATTGTCAAGACTGAAGTTGACACAATACAGTCTTTCACTCTAGAAGCATCAAAACAACTTTAACTTAATGAAGTGGGTTTGGTGTATAGACCATGCCTCTGCAGTTACTCTGCTCCATATTTAAAGCCCCAGCCACATCTCATACACAGCCTGCATGAAACAGACTTTGTGCTTTGTCAGCGGCCCCAAAATTTCTGATGGCAGCCCTGGAGCCGTGTGTATTGTTTGGGTTCTCCCTTCCCTCTCTGACTCTTATCTATGTCCAGGGAGGGGCCACACACCACATTTCCATGGTTGTCCAGTGAAGAGGAGCCCAGGAGTGTTCACATTCCTTCAACCTCCAGCAGCAGGACCTCTGATAGCATTGCAGCGGTTTGCCATGGCAACGCTGCGGCATGCATTGCATGCGGTGCTGACCATAGCAACCTGCTTAACGCCCTTGCAGATCGCGAGAACAGAGGACCTGCTGCTGCTGGATGTGAAATGAACGTGGAGACTTCTGTATTGGCATTGGTGACTATAGTGTCCCTTTATGTCATTAGTGATGACTACAGGAAACAAGCATGTTGTTTCACAGCACCTAATGCTATATATATTTCATAGTTTAGTACCCTCCCCTCCCCTCCCCCTATTTGCAGTAAAGAGACTCTGTTGATGCTGCTGACCTCTCCATCTAACATGGCGTCATCGATTAGGTGTTGCTTCCTCATCTCTGACCCAGTCCATTGCTCCCCATAGAGAAGCATTGGGGTCTGAGGCACATGCGCGGTGATATCCAATGTATCTCATAGGAAATCATTAAACCCAATGTTTTCATGTGAGCTGTATTTCGGTTTTCTTGGGCGCTGCAGCAGAATTGACTCTAGTGGCTGTCTGAAAGTCCGCTGTATAGGCATATTTAACCCCTCAATGTAAACATTGCTTCTAGAATCCACAATGTTTTATTTTGAAGGTTTCAAACTACAGGAGCACTGGTCACAGACTAGTCTACTACCTGGTCTGATGACAATGTATCTGTACAAAAACCCAGCTGATCGTACATTTTCTCATACTTATTCTATATGACAAAAATAGAACGTGTGTTTCTACATCATTTGAGGTCCTGTATAAAATAGCGAATACTGCAAAATTAAATAAATAAATGAAACCTTTTTATTTTTGTAAAGAATGAAGGCTTAAAGAAATGAAGATTGTGTAAATATGGCCATTTTTTGTCTCCATTAACAGGAGTTTACAAACTAGACTAAGAATGTGCGAACGAAATATCCCAGGTTTAAAAAAACGCTACTTTTCTCTCTCTCTTTCTGTTTTTATTTTAATAAACTTGTGCAGGGGTTTAACTGCAGTAATGGTGTTATGTTCTATCCTACAGACAGTTCCGAGAGGTTACATACAGTAGTTACTCAGGCTGAAACGAGACATGTGTCCATCAAGTTCAGCATTCCTCACATCTGTTCTTTGCTGTTGATCCAAAAAAAACAGTTTGAAGCCCTTCCAAGAACAAACTAGGAAAATAAATTCCTTCTTGACCCCAGAATGGCCGTCCGAATTACCCTTGGATCAAGAAGTGATTACCCCACAATTTAAAAGTATACTCTTGAATATTGTTTTTGCAAGTATGCATCTAGTAGCTGTTTGAACATCTGTATGGACTCTGATAAAACCACTTCTTCAGGCAGAGAATTCCACATCCTTATTGTTCTTGCGGTAAAAAAACCTTTCCTTTGCCTTAGACTAAATCTAGATAGGTAATTACCTTCCGTATAATACATTTACAATATTTTCTGATAAATTCATGTAGATCCAGGATGCATCTAAACAGCAGAAAGCTTTGAGTTAAGCATTGTACGTAGGAGCCTTTACCACCTCTGCAGGGAGGCTAATCAGTGAAACCACTGACCTCAGTATTTCTGCCTTGTGTTCCACACATGATATACAGCTGCTCTTTTAATTGAACCTCTTTTTAATTATAGGGAAGCCTAATAGTCGCATATTTCTGCCATGTGTTGAAATCTCTAATCTTTGGTCTTTTGCCAACTGACATAGAATATGCTTAATTGCCTCAATTTCATTTTTAATTTTTTTTATTTTAAACTTTTCGACCTCATAAATCTTTAACAGAGACTAATATTTAGCAGAATGCGTCTTTGCATTGCCTACAAAATGAATTATTAAGATTTTCCAAATGTTTTCAAATCAGGAAATTATCACATTTGCAAATCACACTAAATAAAAATACAAACCAGTGATGAGGTTCCTTGGCAATGTAAAGATTGAGTGACAGGTAATAAACACACGTAAGCGTTACATTGTTTAATGTCAAATATAGTTTACAAATGGGAATGACAAATACCTTTTCCAGTTCTGATATAATTTACACCGACACACACCATAATCACCACTGAACGGCTTCTTTGGGCAAATGTTTTATTTATTTTAACTAATAAGGGTTTTTTTTGTGGGGTATTTTTAAAAAAAAATTGGGAAGAAATTAAGTTCTCTTTTTTTCATATATATATATATATATATTGTTTTTTTCCCCAAAATTACAAAACATACATTTCCACAACGTCCTCGTATTGAGAAAGAAAAGAAAAAACAGCACAAGTTAAACAGTAATTTAAAAAGTATTTTACCATTGGGTAAGACAACATTTTAGAGAGGATTTTGTACCGTCTATTCTGTCTGCTACTGCTGAGCACCATCTAGCCATATATGTAAGAGAAATTCAGGGCAAAGTTTTATATGTGGAGCAATCAGTCTGGAAACCGATTACATTTTCCTGATGATTGTTCTCCTTTAAGAGATTTATCCCAGAAGCCCTTGCTGTACATATGGCCCAAAGTTACTGAACTAGCTGCATCCTATTGGCCATTTTGGATTATCTGCTTTGGCGAAATAGGTTTCGGGTGTCTAGATTTAGTGATAATTTCAATTTTTTTGCCATTTTGAGGTTTTTTTTTTGTTTTTGTTTTTATACTGACTGCAAACCAGTTAATTAATTATTGTATAGATATAGAGAAAGATTAAACTAATAAAGGGGGTCTTCATCATTGGGGTGGGCGGGGGAGGGAGTGCTACTTTTAAGCTGAATGTGAAGAGCTGATGACACCCAATCCCTGCTCTATTATTTACCAGTTTTTTCCTCCCATGATCCTCTGGGGGTGATAGTCTAGCACAGCTTCTCAGCTGTAGACCAAATGTAACCAACATCTTGAGAAAGATACTCCGTAGAGAATATTAAATATGTTAATGGTTGCATTTTGTACTTAAGAACAATATAGGAACCAAGACCCCTACATCTCAAGTTCTGGGTGCCATGTGCTGTAAATATTGCCAGAATAGAAACCGCAATGTTTTCATTGCAAGGTAAACCTGGCCCTAGTGGCTGTCATACTAACACCTACTAATAGCGCTTTTGCGAAATAGTGAAGTAAAACTCCACCATTTCTATCACATGGTCACAGAGGGACCATCTGATTGGTGCGTCATGACTGTTTGCCAAGCATGCGCATTAGCTACTCAATGCTTTCCAATGGTCTCCCGAGGAGCTCCCCTGAAATAGACCAGCGCTGGAATGGAGAAAATTTAAGTAAACCCTTGGAGTGGGGGCCCAGTCACTTAAACAGTGACTAGGGCACTATACACAAATGTGTATTCCGAACGTTAGCAGTGTTCCTTTATAAAATGATCTCACCATGCTTTCTAACTCCACGAGCCCCTTGTGAAAGCCTTTTTTATCTTCGTAGTGACAGGATCAATGTTGCTGATGTTTGACTTGACATAAATCCTGGGTTTATTCACTAAACAGAAATTTTAGATATATCCAAAAGTAATTCCATTTAAACGAAAAATGATTTTCTTTGTCCCTCTAGTAATGCACCTGCAGGAGAATAATGGGGAATTCTGTATGACAGCTGGAAGACCAATGCTGGATGTTCTGCTGTCATTATTAAAAAAATAATATTTTTCTTAGTTCTCATCTCCTGACTAATCCAATCAGAGCCAGGGAAAAGCTTTGTGGAAAATCCTGAAACTGTCAATTTTTTCAAGATCTTATTAGTTTGAACGTTTAAATTTCATTTGAAATATACTACTTAAACTCTAAAACACTGATAACACTTTATTCCATCACAATATAAAATTTCCCGCATTTCCTTCTGTATATAGCAGTCATTGTTAAATAACTACAGCTACATAACTGCATACACACAGTGTATTATAACTGCAGCTATAAGGTTATGGTGTAAGGAGGTCCCCTGTCTCCCCGCACACAGTGTATTATAACTGCAGCTATAAGGTTATGGTGTAAGGAGGTCCCCTGTCTCCCCGCACACAGTGTGTTATAACTGCAGCTATAAGGTTATGGTGTAAGGAGTCCCCCTGTCTCCCCGCACACAGTGTGTTATAACTGTAGCTATTAGGTTATGGTGTAAGGAGGTCCCCTGTCTCCCCGCACACAGTGTATTATATCTGCAGCTATAAGGTTATGGTGTAATGAGTTCCCCTGTCTCCCTGCACACACTGCGTTATAACTGCAGCTATACGGTTATGGTGTAAGGAGTCCCCCTGTCTCCTCGCACACAGTGTATTATAACTGCAGCTATAAGGTTATGGTGTAAGGAGTCCCCCTGTCTCCCCGCACACAGTGTGTTATAACTGCAGCTATAAGGTTATGGTGTAAGGAGTCCCCCTGTCTCCCCGCACACAGTGTGTTATAACTGTAGCTATTAGGTTATGGTGTAAGGAGGTCCCCTGTCTCCCCGCACACAGTGTATTATATCTGCAGCTATAAGGTTATGGTGTAATGAGTTCCCCTGTCTCCCTGCACACACTGCGTTATAACTGTAGCTATACGGTTATGGTGTAAGGAGTCCCCCTGTCTCCTCGCACACAGTGTATTATAACTGCAGCTATAAGGTTATGGTGTAAGGAGTCCCCCTGTCTCCCCGCACACAGTGTGTTATAACTGCAGCTATAAGGTTATGGTGTAAGGAGTCCCCCTGTCTCCCCGCACACAGTGTGTTATAACTGTAGCTATTAGGTTATGGTGTAAGGAGGTCCCCTGTCTCCCCGCACACAGTGTATTATATCTGCAGCTATAAGGTTATGGTGTAATGAGTTCCCCTGTCTCCCTGCACACACTGCGTTATAACTGCAGCTATACGGTTATGGTGTAAGGAGTCCCCCTGTCTCCTCGCACACAGTGTATTATAACTGCAGCTATAAGGTTATGGTGTAAGGAGTCCCCCTGTCTCCTCGCACACAGTGTATTATAACTGCAGCTATAAGGTTATGGTGTAAGGAGGTCCCCTGTCTCCCCGCACACAGTGTATTATAACTGCAGCTATAAGGTTATGGTGTAAGGAGGTCCCCTGTCTCCCTGCACACAGTGTATTATAACTGCAGCTATAAGGTTATGGTGTAAGGAGGTCCCCTGTCTCCTCGCACACAGTGTATTATAACTGCAGCTATAAGGTTATGGTGTAAGGAAGTCCTGTTTGTCTCTTTGCACATATCTGATCTTGTAACAATCTTATTATTTTTATATTTCAATGTATACGATGGTATTCATGTTTTCCCAAAGCAAGGTAGAAGAGGTTCTGTAGCTGGGAACTAAGGACATACTCCATAAAGCCTTGTCTTGGGTGGGTTTATTGGGTAAGAAAAGACCCCATAAAAAACAAAGATGCTCCGTAATGTAGTGACTGTGCATAAACCTGTAGGTATCTCTGACTTTAGAATGTAAAACTTATTTCACGGCTGTGGGTATCAGTTAAAAAAAAAAAAAACTTTCAGCAGGATGAACATTTATGGTTTTACATAGTTCTTCCGTTGTTAGCAGTCAAACCATCTCCTAATTTCCATACCCCAATCTTGAAAATAAATATTTTATTCTCAGGCTGGTTAGGTGTAACTCACTAATATTCACGGTTTTACGATCTTGAGCTTAGTTTGACAGTACTAGATATTGGGGTGATGACGACACTGGAGCAGACCATGCTACGGACTTGAATACCATGGGTTCCGGTCATAACAAGCTTGATAAATGATCAGCAATCTGGACTTTTCCAAATTCATCAAGTACGGTACATTTTATAGAGGATTCCTTCCTGACCAACTGCATGAACCCTGCAAGTTTTAGGTAAATGTGATCCACCTGCTACAATGACCAGCTTCCATTATACAGAGTTCAAATCTGTTGGCACACAAGTAACAGTTATTAAGATTTCAGAAACAGGTTTACAGCCAAGGCTGTTTTTTGTAAATTGAACTAAATTTCTAGTTATTTGAATGGTGCAAATATGGCGCACATTCTAATAGTAGAGCAATCTCCATTGAAATAAATGATATGCATGTTTATCTAGATCAAGTAATAATGAATAAATGAATAATTTCTTTATAAATAATGCTGACCTTCTAGTGCTAAGATTATCTGGTTGATATGAAATTAATATCGGGGAGGGGGGGGGGGGGGGGGGTTGCAAAATAACATAATGCACGACAAATCTTTGCCATCCAGTATAGTAAACGTATTTTACAATAACAAAAAAATTAAATATAAAAAAAAAAAGCTGGGTCCTTTTTGGTGTAATTTGTTGTTTTTTACTACATACCACAAAAACACGAAGACAAAATGACTGGATCATGTGTATTTATTTATAATCGCTTCCTATCCTTTTGCTGAGCTATTTGTAAATGGAAAGTATACTATTCTGGTATAGCTGATTAAGTGTACAAGCTAATGTGTTTAAGGGCTTGTTTCCTGATTTTACATCACAGCTGGGCAAAAGTGAAACGCGTGGAAAATAGACATTTCTGTCATTTCTGCAGAAAAAAAAAATACACGTTTTCGTGTTGTAAATCTACATTTATAGTGGAATGTTCACAGTCTGGGAGAGCAAATCCACAAATATTCACACAATATATTGGAATTACAAATTTCACTCCAAATAAATTCCGAAATTACACTAATTTGGGCCTAAATTATGTAAATCGTTTATGGATAACTCATTTGAGGTTTATTCCACTAAATGGGGAAATGTGGGGGAAAATGAGACATTTTTGAGCAATATAAAAGAGTTGGAACTTTTTTGGTCTTAACATTTCCAATTAACTGCCCATTTTTCTGCAATCCCTGGTTAAATAAATAAAAAAAAACCTGATGCATTATGTACAGACACCGTGTGCTCCTTGTTCCCCTTAAGGGCAAAAGTGAGCACTGTGCTTTACACAGCCCAACAGATGCTCAGGATGTGGGTCACTAACTCATGTCAACTGGCTAGCTGCAGGTCATCATGTTAACCTAATTCCTGCTGTTTCCAATACATAGCTAATAGAATCAATTTCATCCATTTAACCATTACCTGCCCAGAGAGGGACATGGCTAACCACTGACTTCAAATTATCCCCAGGCAGCAAAGGGGTCAATTTAAAATTTCCCTTCACACTCGGCTGCTCTGGGAAGCAGGCCTTCACGCAGGAGCTCAGCTGTGTATTGGTGAGGCGGGGGGAATCAATAATCAGTCAGATTTTCACTAAAGCATAGATGGAAAGCATGGCAACTGTGTGGGTCTATGGAACAGATGTAGACGTTGCATAATATTACAGGTTAAATAAAACTGCACAAACACTTTTCAGACTCAATCATATTCTTAGTTTTTAACTTATAGAATTTGTTCTGTATATATTACACCTGCTGTACAGGTAATCAACAGTAAGAATTTAGCCGATTAAAATGTAAACCCAGTATCCCCCCTGGTGTTATGTGAAATATTTATATACACCTATAACAAGCAAGATCCAGCACACGCACTCATTTACTAAACAGCAATTTCAAAGCTCAAGGAATGAAATAGTTTTTTTGTTGTTTTTTTAATACCCCAAACCTCAGCAAAAATAATGGGTTTAGTTACAGTATATGTAATAAACCTGCCACAACGTCAATGTACCCCATTACGTCCAGCTCCAATCCGAGCAATCTAACACCTGCTCTAGTCCAGACGGAATCCACGGTTTTGCACCCCTCCATGTCACAGGTGCCTTATTCCAGGACCCTTCTTAGCCTTGCACTGCAGAGAGTCCCAAGAGGAAGGATTTTTCAAGTAAGCTGGTTTATCTCATAAGAGCACCATTAGGTTGCTAGGATAAGACCTGCCAAAATGGGGTGCCTTTATATAACTAACACTTTTTTTTTTATAAGTTTGAAAGTGTTAAAATATTTTTAAATAATGCTGGTTCTGGGATAGTCTAACTTAGCTCTCTGTGGACTACATCGCACTGTGTACGTAGTCAAAAACAGCTTATTGTGCACTGGGTTTTGTAGCTCATTTGCTCTGAGAATGAGGTCAACTACAACAATAAAGAGTTCTGGGACTATAAAATTAATTACTAATAATGTTCCCCCTGATAACATTTTGTGGGCAGTCAGGTATTAAAAACATATTAAAGGGACACTATAGTCACCAGAATCACTACAGCTTATTGTATTTGTTCTGGTGAGTATAATCAGTGTCTGCAGGCTTTTTGCAATTAACACAGTCTTTTCAGAGACAATGCAGTGTTTAGTGGCCAGCGGAGGTATCCCTAGGCTGCAATGTAGAGGTGCTTCCTGGGGATGTTCAGTGTCTCCACCCTCTGTATTGAAAGGCTTTCCTCATAAAGATGTATTGATTTAATGCATTACTATGAGGAGACGCGGATTGGCCAGGGTGATGTTTTGCTCCACCCTCTGCCCCACCTCCTTGGCAATTCCAGCCAATCCAATGCTTTCCTATGGAATTACTTTTGGATATATCTTCTGATGATGTCAGTCAAGGAATCAGATCAGGGCAGAGCCAGCACTAGCAGACTGGAATGCAAGTAAGATTTTACTATAATTAAGGCAAGGAGAGGCCAGATAGTAATTGTAACACTATAGGTTCAGGAATACATGTTTGTGTTCCTGACCCTATAGTGTTCCTTTAAATTATTTTAAAAAATAAATTACTCCCTGTTCTTTGCATCTTCTGTACCATTTCAATGCTGGACTGTTCATAAAAAGTACTTAGAGGGAACAGTGGTAATATTGCCCTCCAGCAGTTTTAGTGTTTCCATGACAATTGCAGCGCCATTTTTATTGGGTTAATATTAGAGGTTGTGGCTAAATGTTTCACAGCCCCATATTCACTAACATTGCAAGTGACAATTCAATTTTGTGTTTTTCTCCTTTTTACTTTAAATCGGGACTTAACAGGACATCATCAGGGTATGCTTTAAAAAAAGAAAGAATATACCAATATTGAAATCACAAAACAAATAAAAAAACAAAAACCCTTTCCACAAAATCGAAATCAGGATACTAAATATATGTATGGAGTGTATGAAAATCCACAGCAATCTACCATTAGTGGCAGCGCAAAGCATGATCTGCAAGCCAGGCATGTATTTAGAGTCTAAAACAGTCAACAGCTGTAAAACGTCCATTCGTTGAGGGAAGAAAATCACTGGCCCCAAGTGAACGATGAACGAGAAAGTCCACAGGCGGAACAAGTCTCTTCAATACCAAAGCGCTAAAAAACAGTCAAATATACCATTTCCTTTCTGTGTAAAAGGATCATAAGAATCAGCAGGGAATTATTAGAACGCTCCCTAACACAAGCAGCCCGTACAGCTTTATGACACCCTTATACCCATCGCCTTCAGCGTTTTAAACCAACAAAGATCACAGCTGTTCATTAGCAGAGGATTTGGTGCTCCACAGCAGCAGAGGGGTTAAAATCTTTAGCAAGCTGTGCCAATCATATCATGCACCCATTACTTTAACAGTGCATGTCAGCTGATCACAGCAGGGCCAGCCAACTGACAAGAGTACAGAGAAATTGGACGCTTGGAATTCACACTATATCAACACGATATTATATTTGGATTGATGTTAAAACACTAATGAGTAATTTCATTTGAGGAAGAGTGTTGCTTTAAAAACAACAAAAATAAAAAAACAAAAAATAAATTATTCATTTACATTTAAACCCATTTCTATAAAACAAACCAAAAGGAGAAAAAAAAAAAAAAAAAAAAAACACAAACAGGAACAAAAATAAAACGCCCCTCCAGCCCATAAAAGGAAGATATTGGGTAACAGTTTGAGTCTATTCACTTTATACACAACATTGTAAACATATAATTTATAATACATGTGCTTCGCATTTTTTTCTTTCAGTTTTCTTCTTATCTCTGCCTTTTTACACAGAAAAAAACGTACAGAGGAAAAAACAGTGATAAAATTGAGGGAGAAAAAAAAATATATAAACAAAGACAACTAGGTGTCGTCATCTTTCCGGTTCTCTGTCCTGACACTTTTATTATTTCGGAGAGCAGAGCGTGCCCCTCTGATGCACAGTGTGGAAGGACAATGCAGAAGGTAAATTGATGTAAACAAACAATTTAAAATCGACTGGGTTAATCCTCTGGTCTCACCAAAAAAATAAAAATAAAAAAATAAATCAGCAGCAAGAACAAGGAAAAGAAAAAATGGGAGCGAGGTTCAGAGAGGGGCACCAGGGGAATGAATTGTGTGTCTCTCCCTTCCTTAGTGCTGAGAAGGATAAAGCAGATGAGGTTTTGGAAGCCATAAAGTTTATTATATAGCTCCTCTCGATCATGGCTCCCAATCAGGAAAAGTATCTTCTGCTTACAAGTTCCTTTGCTCCAAACATTTAAAAAGGGTCTCTCACATTTCAGCCCCTGAAGGAGTTCCAGGGACCACCAAAAGGGAAACATGATGTTCCTGAGGGAAGTCCCATCTGTCGGAGCAAAGCTGGTCTTCACAAATATACACGCCTCAGGTCTCCAGGGGAAGTGATGGTGTTACACTGCGGACATAACTTCTTAGCGCCCTGCAAGTCAGAAAACAGGAATAATTCAAATGAGTTACTCTTTATGCCAAGAAGGTATAAATACAAACAAAACACCTGGCCAATGTAAAACACATTTAATAATAAACAAGTCTTTTTGAACACTTCCTCTAGTCTACATTATCCTGTACCACTTCTGCTGGAAAGCTATTCCATGGATTAACAAGAATTTAAAAGTAACATAAGGAAATAATGGAGTTTCCTCCCTCGACTCCAGTTATTCCCTCTAGTTCTGGCTTCCTACCTTGTACAGTCAATGCCGACATCATGTACTTTGCTAAATTCTTTACCTGATTAGTTTCAATCATTTCAAACAGACTTCCATATTTCAGTCTGTTTTGAGACATGTTATTACACAAATCTTGCATTGGAAACAAACGTTTCTAAGCAATTCAAGACCCATTTTTATCAATGTATTCCAGAAAGCTTGTAATTTACCATAAATGTTGAGAACAGGGCTCAATATTTCAACTTGCCGCTAGCCACTGGCAAGTGAAAATGTAGTCCCAGCAAGTAGACGTTCACCTGTGGTGAGCCAGACTTGAAGTGGGACTAGCTATGTTTAAGGTCTGGCTAGAGACTTGAAATTTGAAGCCCTGGTTGTGAGTGTTGATAACACTGACCAATATGATTCAACCAGACACTGTTTAAGGACAGACCATTGACGAAGGACAATACATCATGTTTGCAAAAAGCGGTGGCGTTACACGTCCCTCTTTGTAAATAGCAATGTTTGGCATGATGCTCAGGTTCATTATTCATATATTTTTCCTCCCCAAGCCCAATTAACTAAAGCTAACATTAAGAGGTTTCTAGTACAGTTCTTGCAATGTGAGTGGTAGATCCCTAAGCCTAGAAGGTGAATGAGGTGCAGACGGATGTTTAAGAGAGAAGGTAATCTTTTAGGTAAGGGAATGCCAAATGGCAGTAGGGGAGTTAAGGCCAGACTTAACAAGATTATACACACAGACTTTGATCAGGACACAAAGCACCGAGTTTTTTTATGGCTGGCTTCAGGCTACAGTTTAATGGCTACATTAGTAACCAGCTATTCGGAGTAGGGAGGACTTTAAACAGGGGGTACTGCAGAGAGCGTAAAAAAATTCCTTGTTTAATAAACGGAGGGCTGAAGGGAGGGGGAGAACAGCTTGTGGAACACATGAGTGGATGCTTATTAATTGTTTCCCAGCACGCAAGTGCCAAGATCCTTAATGTGCACATGTTTCTAATCTTTCAGATGGTCGATCCCTACCTCGAGTTAACCCGCACTATGCCAGAGACGACAGAAAAGGGATTAAAGCATCCCCTTTACTTGCAAGTACTACGTTTTGTCTGAGACAATAGAGTGGACTTGTCTTTAAGAGTTTACCTAAAGGGTAACTTACTGTCTTAAAAACACTTTGGGCCAGTACTAGAGTCCTGAACAGACAGGTGAGAGAACTGCATTTACCAGAATGTGATCACACACCAACAGCCTGGCCCAGGAATCAGCATTCCCTTAAATGGGTAGTAAATATTCAAACGTATTTCTTCTGCATGAGTGTGTGCAATCAATAGAACCCGGTTTATACACCAGAATGCAAATATCATGTATACGGTTTTAATGTTCAAAAACACTACTAGAGAGGTGTGATTGGTCAACTGAATGTTGTTGTACAGATAAAAGACCAACAGACTGGAACATCCCATTAAAATTGCTAGGGGTTGCATAATCTACACATCCCATTGTACAGCGCTACGGAATCTGATGGCGCTATATAAATAATAACCCTTACATCTGGTGTAGTATTTTTCTCAGGATGTAACATTTGTGATAAAAGCTGATTAATTGAAGGCATTCATGGTCAGAAAATGGGTGTAAATTGACCACTGGCTATATTCTAGGTAACAGCTTTTAATGCAGGAAAATGGTCATTCTCCTGATTTAGGCAAAATCTGCAGCATCTCTCAACTGAAAGCAAGGTTAGTGACATCACAGACAGAGTCATCAAACACATGCTAATTAGGGAAGGTGGGAAGCAGGCAAAGAGAAAAAGGAAAAAAAAAAAAAGAGAGAATAGTTCTTGGGGGTGGGGGATAGGGGTTACAAGATGTGGGTGATCTTGCTCATTATAAAGAACAGTGACACAGTCAATGGAACATATTTGGCCACATCATAATAATGCAGCAATAATCGCTAACAAGAATAACTGTGCTAAAAAAGAGATTCTCGGTTCCTTAATTAGAGTACTGCGGATGTCGACTTGAAAAATCAGCCCCAAACCTTCCTCCCACCAGAGCCCCAAGCCTCACCAGGGTACGCAGCCAACATTCCTCGCAGTGGACGTGCCAACACTGAATGGACGTCAGGGGCATTGTGTAGGAATCCTGGCAAGAAGAGGAGAAATTAATTGTACAAATAGGAACCAGGACCAGACATTAACTATTCCACTGCTGGAAGACGCACCGACAATACTAGTCAGAACCATTCCTATACTATTCAGGACTAATCAAACAATAGGAACTGGGCTTGGTACAAGTTGCCAGCTGGGTCGTAAACTACAAGCGCCAGTTTCTGCCATCGCCAGGATCAGCATTTACTCTCTATCATCCTTTGGAAAGGTTTTGGAGTCAAACCTGGGCAAAAACTGCCTTACTGCAACTCACAGGAGCTCTAATCTGCAGCTGGCTAAAGGTCCTGGGAATTGTAGCTAGAAAGCAGGAAGAGAGCAGCTGCCTAGCCATGGATGACTTAAAACATGCAGTATTTAACTATCTTTTTAATTTGTAAACTGGAAGGAGGCAGCTCATGATTACCATATTTGTTGGTGCATGTATGCAATTCTTTTGGCAATAAGTGCACAAGGGTAGCGCTTGCCAGATGCATTACACTGTGATTGTCTCAGTTACTGGTTTAAATTAAAACAGACAATGATCTTCATTAAAGGACACTTAAGATTATATTCAAATTTGGCAGTAGAAGAACACTTGTTGGCAAGGACATGCCACTGGTAAGGGCCATAGGATCTGTGACAGACATTTCAAATAACACCAAACAATTAAATACATTATTCTAAAATAGACATATTTAAATACATGTATAAGACATCACACCGGAAGAAGGACTATGCAAGAAAAAAACCTAAACAAAAAAAAGATTATACACGTTGAATGTACCTAGATGGCACTGTTGATGGGTTCGCACATAATCTGATGTGCCAATAACAATTTATTTATCAGAGTAATACATGTTCTAAATAAATATGGTTTGATAAAATGGATTTTTTATTCCAGAAACTACAATAGCAAAAACTAGCAAAGGATTACACAAAATACATCCCCCGGTAGGGTTTATACAGTAATTTGCAGAATTTAGTCGAAATAACTGAATTGGAAGGAAGATCCAACTTGACTATTTATCCAGCGTCGTGCCCAGGGCCGCCAATAATATCACTAGGACCCTGGGCAAAGCATTTTCTCTGGCCCTCTGGATCCCCCCACTCCCTGCAATGCAATCACATCTTTAAACATACATACTGAAGAGGTGGTTTCGTCAGAGTCTATACAGATGTTTAAACTGCAATTGGATAAATACTTACAAAAACATAACATACAGGGATAGAATTTCTAATTAGTGGGGTAATAGCTGCTTGATCCAAGGAAACATCTGACTGCTATTTTGGGGTCAAGAAGGATTTTTTTCCTGGTTTGTGGCAAAATTGGAAGCGCTTCAGACTGGGTTTTTTGCCTTCTTTTGGATCAACAGCAACAACATATGTGAGGAAGGCTGAACTTGGATGCAAGTCTCTTTTCAGCTTTTCATGTAACTATGTAATACTGACAGACATATATATAAACACACACACTGACAGACATATTGACACACATTTAGACAGACACACATACATACCCTGACAGGCATACTGACACAAAGACACATACACTGACAGACACACAGACATACCCATTGACAAACTTGCTTCCCTGGTGTCCAGAGTGGTGGCTGAGGCTGTTGGGGGCTGCCGACTGGTCATCTGGCCCAGCCTCCCCCATCTCTCTTTCTCCCTGATCTCTCCCACGCGGCTCTCTTTGGGAGGAAGTTACTCATGGCAGGTACTTCCTCCCATGCTGCCAAAAAGAAAGGGGGCCAGGTTGTGCTGTTAAAGTGCTACAGCGCGCGACCGGGCCCCTGTTTACAAACACCCGCTTAGTGCATGGGCCACCCGGTGAGCCTTCTTAGTGTGCAGGCAACAGGATGCACTGGGGGCCCATGGGAAGAGAGAGTAAGTTGTTGAGGGCAGCGGGGCCCATGGGGTAGCTGTCTTGGGTCCCCCAGAAGTAAAAGGGCCTGGGGCAACTACCCCGTTTGCCCCGAGTTAAAGACGGCCCTGGTGGTGAATGCTCCACAAGATCCCAGGTTAGTGAATAAACATTGAAATGATTAGATTGGACCAAAAATCTCAGCATTTTCTGAGGGGAAATGAATATATAAACCAGACGTGTCCCCCTCCCATTGAGTTTGAACAAACACACAGAAACCTGTCCCTGTAATACCAGAACCATTGCATTGTGGGAGTGACCTAAGGTAGCAAACCTTGGTGCAAGGAATAAACTAGAGCTTGCATATAAACAATTAAGGAGGATTCTAGGAGACAGAGGGCGCTTTAATTGCATTACCGATAGCTTTTACAATGTATTCCACCAGAAACAGCTAGAGCTTTGAACTGAAAAAAACTAAATAAAATGTCCTGGCTCAGTATCTAAAATTACATGCATACATAAAAAAATTAAGTAGTAGACGGCAGAAATTTTTCAAAACATACTTTTACCTAAATTTAGCAATTCCGTTGCCAATACACTTTTCAATGAGTCTTACTCAATGGAAGCTTACAACATTTTCTAGTTATTTTTTATAGTAATCAGTAAATTATTCTGAAGTTATTTCAGGATTTATTAAATAAATGATTTTGAATTGTCTGATTAATTGGTAATGGCCCAGTCATACAATATCAGGTTGGTGCGACTCACAAGGCCACTTACCATGCAGATGAGGCATTTGTAGCGGTCCCCCCGGGACAACTGCCGTTCTAACTCACGGATACGAGCCTTTAGGGCTTCAAACGTCGTCACAGCAGACTCTTCTGTGATTCTGAAAAAAAAAAACAAAAAAAGACCCACATTTTAATATTAACAAACTAGAAAGTCCCAAGTGTCAGTCTAACAGGACACTTCAAATTCAAAGCAAGTATTACAAGAAAATTAAACAAAAATAAGACTCACAGAAATACCAATAAGATCGGTTTTGCACCCGGTAAAGGGATTACAGTGCACAGTAATGGGTTACACCAATCACCCTTTGTGCTTTTTGGGGAAAACTAAAATATAAATCTTTAAAACAGCATTGGAATTATTTTGTATTCTTAACAGCTCAGTGTACTACTAAACAAGAAAAAAGAAAAAAAGAAAGAATAACCTTGATCCAATGTGGGCCCTGGCTGACATACTGCAGCATTTTATGGGACTCATGTCTACCAGTTTATTAGCCTTAGATGTAACATCTGGGTGCCATGTGTTTAACAGTACAGTGTACCCAAACATACTTCATTCCCCTTGGCACAACCTAGCTATGACAAAGACTACTGAGACACACGCGGCAGTACGTTACAGGCTGGGAGTTTGCCATCAAATCAATGTTTCTCCACATTAGTTCAAGATCTGCAGAAAATGCTTTATCATTTGAGGTGTATGCTCGATGAACTTAAGTAAACAGAGCAAGCCTATTAAAACGGAATTTAGTTCCATAGACTTTGAGCGAGGTATGATGGGGAGCTGGGTTTATGATTTCGAGAAGGTTAACATAACTAGAATACAAACTGGACGATCTGCTGATAAATGAAAATCAACAGACTAAGACATGCCCAACAGTTTAACTTAAACCACAAACAGAGCATTTTATCCAAAATGGAATTACAGAAAGAACCAAGACCACTTGGGAGTACTAACCTAATTAACACGAAAATCATAGAGCCCCCTCTATAAAGATTATCATCATATATAGCGCCAATATATTCTGCTTGCGCTTTGCAATTAGAGAATTGGAGATATTTGACATACAAAACATTAACAGAGAAAAGACGTAAAGAAGGCCCTGCTCTAACCAGCTTACAATCTATAAGGTTTTCTTAAGTGTGGATGCTCATTAAATGTCCTGTAGTAGTCGAATATACGCTGCCTCTCTCAGCCAACAACTAAACAGTGGAACTAAAGAGACACATCCAAATGTTAAAACACAAAATACTGGTTTGATGTGGTTAAAACGATAAAATGTGATTTTAAAACAACACTGTCGATTGCCTACAAAGATGTGCTTTTATGTGGGGGGAGACACTTTAAACAAATAAAATGTCAATGTGCAAAAACAGAAGGAAGATTTAAAAAGAGAAAAATGGAGACCGAAGGGATAAAGTTTAGAGCTGGGTTGATAAAACAGGCAATCAATAGCTGGACTGTAGATCAGGGTGCTAGTTAGCTGGAAAATTAACGCGCCGCTAGCTGCGTCACGCTGCAGGGAGCCTGGACAAATCAATGAAAGGGGTATTGATTTAGTTATTATCACTTCATACGGACCCAGACATTGTTAAATATACATTTATTAACAAGAGCAGCGAGCCTGGGAGGGGAGAGAGGATTCCTCAGATCAGGGGAGTAAGGTCTCTTTCACGGCCTTCATCTGCCGCTAATCAAAAGCGCAGTCAGGACCCCAAGACGGGCAAAAAATGTTTTGCATTGTCGCTTCCTCTCGCCCCCCGCTGTCTGCAAACTAGGCTAAAATACAGCGCCTGGTGTTCCTTGGCTTATAACATATAGGAACAAATTGGGGGAACTAACCCCCTGCTGGGATAGGATTACGATTAAAACCATAGCACAGACAAGAATTTAACTCTGACTTTGCTGGAACAAAATGCACAGACAGCTACAGAATCGCAGCAGTTAATCTACTCCTATTAACTGAATTATTGCAGACAAAACCAATGCACTTATGCCAAGTGACAGATAGTTTTAATTTGTTCATTTTAGGACTTGCCAGCTATATCTACCCTAAAACCCTCTCTTCAAGAGCAACATTTTAGAATTGGAGTTTACAGTCCTCTGCAGCACAGTCATGTAATCCACACCACAACGTTATATTAAAACGAATAACAAAAAACAAACCAATGATCATTTCAGTAAACCAGAGGGAACAAAAAGCTAACTAATACCTATACCAGGAGGTGTAAGTGACAACTCTAAAACCCAAAGCCACATTCCATTCTAACACACACAGGCACACAACGTAACTATGGACAGATTCAGATGGTTTATGTAAGAGTCTCCACTGGGTATTTATGAAATATCTACAAAATAGGACGGCCTCTTTAGAACGTATTATGATTAAAATATATGTTTGCAGACATACTGTACATCTATTACTACCCAAATAGAACAAAGGATACGTGCAGCAGTACGAATCCCATGGGTAGATTTACAGAAAGCATGCAGAATGCAGTTAGCGGACAATCATGGAGATGTTCTGATTTAGCAGGCTGCAATATAAGTTAGACGAGCAGAGCCCCTTTCTCACCAGCACCCCGGAAACAGTGATAACCCTAACTCCATGCTCATTTATCATGTGTTTTCACAAATCTAAGCCTGTCTTTCTCAAAAATGAAATCAAGCAATTCCAGCAGATGTCCCCATGCACTGCGGAGCAATTCTGTTAATTAGATTATCTCTTAATTTCACAGAAGTGGCATCTTAATTGACTCTTAACTGAGCTTTCTTAACAAAATACTTAAGAGCACAAGTCCTGGGGGTGGGGAGACCAAACATCTCATCGCTGTAGAGAGTCTACTACCAAATCAGCTTTAATTCACTGACCACTACATACATAGTGTATCACATCGTTTGCGAGTGAAAATGAGAAGTGATCAGTTCTTGCTACTATCCCATAAACGAGATTTCCATTTACAGTCTAACAGAATATTGATGTAATAAAGTGATTTTCAAAAACGGTAAATTTCTGTGCCCATTTATATAATTTTCTGACCACATTTAAAAAAAAAAAAAAAAGATTACTTCTTCATTTTGGCTTAGAGGTAACATGTATATCATACCTGAAAATATTAGATTGAGTGGTCCAGTTAGTTTACTTGTGTGTTTAGTGAGTATACTCACGCTGAGTGGGGTACATGCTCGTTCAGGAAATACACATGCCATCGAAAACTACAGTAACACGCCTGCTTAAATTATCTGAACACCACAAGTCTGACAGGTTATTTTTGCTTCTTTAAAGTATGAGAATGTGTCCAAGCAAAACTAGGTGATTGAGGTTACAGTCCTCCCCCACACACACACACACACACCTTACTAATTGCAGTTATTTGTGAGACTCCCAGTGAATAGGAATCTTGGTGTTAAGCCTGGCAATAGCCTCCACTTTCAACACTACAGAAAACAGCTTGCCGCTACGCCAATTATTATTAGTGCTGCCCAACGTCTTCTAGCGGTGCGAGGTACGATGACAGGCTTGGCACGCGCTCCTGGAATTTTAGGGAGCCAAAATCAGAGGGTTAAATAAAGCCATCCTCGGGTGTGAGTGCAATATTTGGAAAATTGAAATGCCTTCCAGACTGTGCCAGGTTACACTCCAAGAGAGGTGAACAGTGAAACCTAAAATGCTCATAATTAGATGTAAGCAAAATCTGCCTTTCGAGAGGCTGTGCTATATGTGTATATTCCTGTCCTAATGTGTTTTACACCCACCTCCTATAGAATGTAAGCTCGATCGAGCAGGGTCCTCTTCAACCTATTGTTCCTGTAAGTTTATTTGTAATTGTCCTATCTATAGTTAAATCCCTTCTCATAATATTGTAAAGCGCTACGGAATCTGTTGGCGCTATATAAATTGCAATAATAATAATAATAATAATATGGGAGATAATATCGCTCAGTTTTGGCTAGCTGAAAATCATAAAGGATTTTAGTGTGGGTTTGGTATATAGTTAACATATACCTTAAGTGGAGCGCTATGGGTTGTTGAGGGGTTTTCTTATAAAATCTTGCTTGAATGGTATACGTCAAGAACAGATATGAAACATATAAAAAATACACAATATAGTGCAGATTGTAAAACACTGTGTGGATTAAGTGAGGTAAGGAATGGGTCACTCACATTTTAAAGAGCCTATTTTTTTTGGCTCTGTAAATAAGACTGGTATGCTTTTAGGACAGCATCCCACCACTGTTTCTTGCTGGAATTTTTCCTCCGGAAAGATAAAAACAATCAAGACATCCAATGTGTAGTATAGTTGTAGAGGTATTATAGATAAATATGAATAGGTATTGAGCTCACCTTATTCAGAGCCTTAAGGTCCTGGCTCTGAATAAGGTGAGCTCAATACCTATTCATATTTATCTATAATACCTCTACAACTAGCCATTGTACAGCGCTACGGAATGTGATGGCGCTATATAAATAATAAAATAATAATATAAGAGTTCCAGATAGACCCACGTGAGATGTAGCCAGATGGAGGGCTACAAGCAATCAAAGTTTATGAGTTATTCTATGTAGCTTCAAATTTTAATAGATAATAGACATTGTATCATGTATTGCCAGGCTCTGCTTCGTGCACGAGATAGAAACTGTAATTCATGAAGGCTTCTTTAGCCGGCATCCATTTTTTTTCCATTCCATCTGATTAATGATCTTGTCGTTCTGATTGATGACCCACCCTGGCAGATTAGAGTCTTCCGTTCCGCCCACCTTCCTCAGCAACCTCCCTTCCTACTTCAGGGGGTCCAGCCGCACTGGGGCTGGAAATATTAGAGAATTATTAAATAAACATTCGTACGTCATGTCTCTTCCCATCCCAGCCGGCACTCCAGCAGCATGTGTGCTGTTTGCTTTCATGCTGACAACAAACAGCTGGAGTGATTCATGGAGAGGCAGGCGAAGATGTGTTCATATCATACATCATGCTGTGCACAGAGAGAGGCTCCCTGCCCTGACGGAGACAAAGTGTTCGACCGCGACTGGCTGGAATGAATTTATGACAACACAAAATTGAGGAAAACAAATGGCATATGACCTGCTGGGACATTCACCCCACACACATTGCTTGGCCTGCAATCTAGTCTGGTGGCAAGAAGCAAAATTGAACAGTGACTCTGAATTAAGATGCTGAACCCATAACCTCCGGGGGGGAAAGTCTGCCTCATCACGGAAGCTGTGTAGAAAGCATGGCACAGGTTTAATTCGTGTAGGATAGCAAGAAAAAGTTTAGATCCGGACAAATAGTAAAGGCTTTCTATAACCAGGCAGTATAAATCATAACGCAAATAAATTGCTGGTAGAAAGATATAACTGACAGAAAATCCAATTAATTGTAATAAAAAGGGAAAAGCAAAAATTGTAAGTATTTAGTAAAAGTATTTTAAAAAATTCCACAATGACTAACACACAACATTTTTAAGCTAGCAAAATAGGAGGGTACCCTCAACAAAAAGAGAAAGCCACAGAAATGCAATTTAAATAAAACAAACTATTGCCCACAAGGCGTAAAATGTGTTACGTTTTCACGTGTGGTTGACAGGGACCAGTAGCAAAGCTATATTCAAAACAGCCCAAAATTAGAGATCCCCATGAGCCTACCTTACATGACTTGATCTGTGACAGAGAACATCAGGCCAATCTTAACCTAATGCTCCACATAATCAGGGTCATTACTTACCGGCTGCGGATGGCGGATTAGAAAGGAGGTGCAGCTTAATTATTATTTATAGACTCGATTTCCCCACAAAGCTGACGGCTTTACGGAGGAGAAAACACGTGAGGGAGGTGATAAAGAAAGACTTACTGAACGCATTTGTTTTGGTAAATGCTAATCATGGGGCTCAAAGCGCAGCAATCGATACAGCGGGATTTTAAAGAACGGGCAGCTAAAGTTATGAAAAATGAAGCAGCTCAGAGCCCAGTCTGAGAATTCACTGCCTCTGCCGCCTTCACACGAAAACAAGAAAAATGAAACCAATTTAGCTTGAGATTAAGAAACAGAAACTCAAGATGAATGAATTTAGCGTGCCGGGCTGGGTCGTCATATATCACAGCTTAGTACTGGTGTATTTAGGAAGCAGATGGTAGACCCAACCCTCCCAAATCATCCACATGGTCCCCCCCCATCTTTCTTTTGAATACTCATAAGATGTGAGCCTAGTTTTAAATTAATTTAACAGATACACCTGGGGCAAAGCATCCCGGCAAAGCATTAACACAAGGCAGAAACTATTTCTTACAAGGATACCTCGTCTTCCAAGAAAAAGCTCTCATAACAAGCTCATCCGGAGGGATGGATTGCTCGGCTTTTGGAAGATGTCCTGGGGCAAAACCAAATTCTATAAAATTATACAAAATTAGGCAATAAATTTAAATTTATTTAAAAAAATACTAGCAAACCTATTGTCAGAAATAAAAGCTCATTCAAACAGTTTTATAGAGGAAATTATTACAAGGCTAAAGTGTTCTTAATTGGGCAAATGCGCACACACGCCTCTGGCTTTTTGGATTAAAACACTTATTACCTGCGGCCAGCTGCTGGATGGGAAGAGAGGAGATTAACGACTATACCGATTGAAAATATAAATGCTTAACCCCGACACTTCAATACAACAGAATAACACTTGTTAACGCAAACCCTTGCACGTAGAATTAAAATATGTCATATGCCAAAGCTAACCTCACACAGATATCCTCGGGCATGGAACAGTAAGTACATACTCCACACAGACAGTGCTATTCACTTAAGTAGGAATTCAAAGTGTATTTAAGTCAAAGCACAGCTAACAGAGATTTTTTCCAATACATATACTTCTGCCTTAAATTTGAAATTCACTTTAGTAAATAATCCTGAGTGTTGAAAATTAGGGGCATGAATGAAAACGAATGTAACATTCGTAATAGCGCAATCAGCGTGAGGGTTGCACCTAACCAGCTTTTGTTTAACCTATTAGTGCCAAGGGGTGGGGGGGTTGGGGAATAGACATAAGCCTGGTATAAAATGTTGTCCCTTCTACTGGACAATTCCCAGCAGGAAATGGCTTAAAAGGACACTATAGTCAACATATAAAAGCAAGAAAGGCCCCCCCCCAGCCTTCTTTCTTGATTTTATATGAACTTGCCATAAAAAAAATAAATAATTAATCCGAGTAAGTTTTAATAATAAAACTTACCACCGTTCCAGCGCCAAGCTCCCCACTAGGCCACGCCCCCTTTTTGGCAAAATGCCGAAATCGCAGGGCCCAATAGGACGCTTCTCCTTGAGAAGCGTCATCGCGATGTGGTGCGCATGCGCTGCACCAATCGCATTCTTCATAGAGCGGCAGTAAATACCGCCCTATGAAGAAACTCAGCGCTCAGCTCGCTTTCTATACCCGCCCCCCTCCTCAGCCAAACTGTGTTTGCATATAAACACTACATATAGAGATCTCTCTCTCTCTATATATATATATATATAGTGTTTCTGTGCAAACACACAAGTAGTAAAAAATTAGACACACACACACTCTCTCTCTCCATCCATCCATCCATCCATCCCCTTCCATCCCCATGATCCACATCCATCTCCATTCATTCCCATCATCCATATCCATCCACTCCCATCATGCATGTCCATCCCCTCCCATCATCCATATCCATCCCCTCCCATCATCCATATCCATCCACTCCCATCATCCATATCCATCCACTCCCATCATCCATTTCCATCCACTCCCATCATCCATATCCATCCACCCACTCCCATCATCCATTTCCATCCACTCCCATCATCCATATCCTCACCCACTCACCCTCAGTCACCCACCCGCACTCACTAAATAAGTTTACTTACAGTTTGAATCCTCCCCTCCTCCTCTTCGGTCTTCAGCCTGTCAGATCAAGCCACTCCCACAGCAGTGCTGACAGCCTCAGCACACAAAGCGCGTTACAGTGCTTTGTGTGCTGATAGCACGTCTGAAGTGCCATGCGTGAATACGTCAGACGTGAGGCCTTTTTAGGGCCTCTGAACTCGGAAATCCCTCTGGTGGCCGTCTGATTGACTGCAACAAGAGGTGTTCCAAGCTTTCAATGTAAACACTGCATTTTCTCAGAAAATACAGTGTTTACATGAGAAAGGCTGCAGGGAGCTGTAGCACTCACCTGAACAACCTCATTAAGCTGAAGTTGTTCAGGTGACTATAATGTCCCTTTAATAGTAAACTCCAGGTTGGACACCGAAAAGTTTGATTTTAAAGCATTAAAAATATGCAAATCAGACTAAAAATCTCTCAACATTTATTGTTCATTTAACTGCTGATCTAATCCCATACGCAGCGCACTGCATGGGTTTCTGGAAGTTGTCGTTCAATGTAAGCAGGCCCTCCACCCCCTCTGTTCCTGTGCGTCCAGTTGTCTGCTTACAATTACATGTCTGTTAGTCCACCCATTGTACAGCGCTACAGAATCTGATAGTGCTATATAAATAATAAAATAATAATAATGGTCCGTCTTATTCTGAAGCATGGCAACAGTTGAACTACAGCTCCCAGAAATCTAACGTACAACAAAACGTACAGCCAAAAAAACACCACACTGCAGGTGGAGAGCAAAACTATTAAAGTGAAGATTAGTATGTGGGGAGGGGGTTGACAAAACAAATCTAAACAGCCAGTATAAGTGGCTACAAACTAATCTGCACACAGTACCTAACCCTTTTAAAACAATTCACCCAGAACACGGGCTTAAAAACCAGACCGCCATGTAAACCTACACAGGCTCTTCCCGTGCAGGACTCTCATGGGTTATATAAAGTGCTATTTTGCTGAAGTACAGCCGTAGCTAACCGTGTCACGATACACACATACATTCTGTACAAATAAATGCAGCACATCAATGACAATGGAGATACAAAGCTTCAATTCTACTGCTATATCAGAATGCAACGGCAGCAAGGGAGCCAGCCCTTCTATTAAAACACAATGCAATGCAATAAAACATCCCAAATACGCTGACTAGATATAAAAACAGATCTGGGTAAAATGGTCTATTTACACAGAAGTGGAAACGATGCACTGGGTGATTTGGAGCAAAATTCAGTGGCTAGCATAATAGAGTTTCTAAATGAAAAACACAAGTGATACAAATGTAGAATCCACCCCCACCTCAGGGCAAGTAGGGGAAATGAAAAATGCTAGTTTTGTCCATCCGTTGTGTGAACTGGGAACTTTACCAGATACTCCAGTTGAAATTGTGAGCAAAGTACAAAAGGACCCAAGTGATTCATGAGCCTGACTCAGGACGGTTACAGTCCTGCAGTAATGAGTGTGAGGGAGACCAAATTCCCGAACAACTATTCTTTCTAAAAATGTTGTATGAAAACCAACATAAATACACATAGCAGGTCTTTATAGCTTTAGTGTCCATGGTCTCTTTTAGCTTTTGGGTCCCCTAATAAATTAAGATAATAAAATGACACCTTTAATCCAGTTGTGGTCCGGTTTTTACCGCAGTCACTGCTATTCTTTCGAGTGAGATTATCTGGACAGACAATCTCTGCAAATTAGAGGCTACTCCGAGGAGCACTAAGGGCCACACTGCGCCAATAGGATTTGTATCATAGAAAAACCACTACAATGAGGAAACTGAATTACATTCAGCATCACCGATAATAAATTGTGCCTCCTAGAATGAACTTCTCGTTTTGTTAAAGCAAGTTTTAAGTCACAAACACAGGCAAAGAATGTGTATGGCTGCCCCTAACAAGCCAGGCTTAATGGCTTACAGTATAGATGTGGGAACAATGCACCACAAGGGAGCACCAGTCAGTGGTAACCTAGATTGAATGTGTCCAAAATACAGAGCCCCAAATGCTTTGGAGCTACTAAATCCCAGGATACTTTCCCAGCCTTGACTTGGAACTGCAGCTTAACAGCAGGTGAAAGTCTGCCATTTGACTAGATTTTGTCTATATTATAGGCAGGACGCATGTTTTAATTATGTGCACTTAAAGCTGAGCAACAACACATTATATACACCAATATCTATGCACATGAGAAAGGTGTGGATCCCAAGGACCAAATACAGCCCTCCCCCATAGCTCTAGGAGCAGAAAAGGGTGAAACAGCCTACAAGAGTGGCAATGACTGCCCACAATAGGAAAAAAGTAGGTCAGTACTCACTTCTCTATGTCACTGTTTTTGCATGTTTTTTGCATGGATTCCTGTTTACTGCTCTCTCCGTTACTTGTTGAGGGCATTTCTAGAAAGAGAAAAGGAAAGAATTAAAATGCATGTTATAATTTATTTCTACAACCCCAAACAGATCTGCAATACAAAGTACAGAAAGCAAAGTCTTTGTTTCCCATAGACAAACTGAGACAGTAGGCTTTCAAATTTGAGTTTACAGGCAAAGCATTATGGAAGAAGCAGTTCTAAAAAAAAAAAACAAAAAACTGGGGATCCACCCAACCACGTGTGATCTAGAGAAGGCGTTATGATGTCAGCTTACCCAGACAGATCTACTTCACAATTTAACGTTTTTTACATTAAACCAATTACAAGACTTCTTGAAAGCACTGATATTCAAACTCACCATCACTGGCCCATTTGGAAAATTCTGTTGTTATCCGGGTACTTGGCGTGCCACCACTGGGTTTGGTAAAGAGAGAAAAAAAAAAATTAAGACTAATTGACAAAAACAAAAAAAAAAACCAAAATGAGAGAGAAAAAAATGAAACACAACAGAACCTTTACTATATACAGTGTAGACGGTTCTACCTAATTTGAGATTTAGACAGAGGTTTGCTTTCTGTGCTCTCCTACAATTCGTACACGAATGGCACAGGATAAGTAAATATATGAAGATAGCGAACCCAACTCTGGGTGGCTATACACAATTCTACTTATACACTCTGCAGGTGGAAATACGAATAAACGTGTTCATTAAACCACACACAGCGGAGTAGGCGTTTGCTTGGGGATGGTTCAAGAGTCATGGGGCGTATGAGTTAACAGAGGTAACATTTAGGGAAAAATAATCTCCAATTCATCCTAAGAGGAGAATGTTTAGCAATTTTTGTTTTTTTAAGCCTATAATCAAAAAGTTCAAGTTTCTAGAGAATAAACCTAGAATGTATGAAAGTATTCTGTATAAAGTGCATGACATGGAGATACCCATTATCTTTATTACAAACTGAATCCAACCAATCTTTGTAAAACAGAATAATTAGCTACCACGTACTTTAACACTGCCCCCCGAAGAGCCTCTCTCTCTTTGGCTTCTCCCGGCTCTTCTCCTGTGCATGGGATAATGTCTGCTTCCGTGTACCTGTTACAAGCACTTAAGGAAAACGCTTAATAAAAGACAGCAAGATCACTAAAACAAATGACACAGGATTACTGCAACTTCTGCAATGAAGTGGTTTTAAAACTGGGCAACTGAACATCCAGCCTAATCGATACACAAACCGCACAGGTGGATAGACACATTCATTGGTTTCAGAACACATCCACCACTAAGGTTTAGAAACTGATCTGTAGAAAATCTGACAGTCCAGAATGAACAGTTTCCTTTAACTGTGGCTTCTTGCTCGTGTATTTTATTAACAAACAGGGGGTGCTGAAATACCCCAAGCAACTAAACACGGCTGGAAAAAATTGTTTTCACTTTTAAGATGAAGGCCAGTTTATAGCACCAGGCAGCTGTTGCAATTCCACTATCTAAACCAGAATTCAAAGGAGGTTTAGGCTTACTCCACTTTGGTGAAAGGATACTGTGCCTTGCCATATTCCAGAGTGTCATCTCCGTCAACGTCAAGATCAGCGTCACTGTCGTGATTTTCTTTGCTGCTACACATTATAAAACCGGACCCTGCATGGAAAGAAAGCAAGGGGCATTAGGGAGACACTGAAAGAAGGACAAACATATGGAATGTTCAGATATCTTTAAAGACCCAGTATGATGATAAAAAACACTAATGATCTGGATTAATCACGGCATTTTAAGGAGTTCATTTGTACCATACCAACTCTTTATTCAATGAGTATCCCAGATATCCACCACGCCCATCAACACCAATGGTGGAAAACGGCCATATTTAATATTACCCGTAGAATTAATCAATCTGTAGGTTCTCGGTGAATTGACAGCTGTTCTAGAAAACACAAATAGAGATTCCACCAATCCAGTGATGTTTCCGTTGTACACATATGCTGCTCCCAAAACAATTTGTTTTAAACAAAAGAAACACCTGGTTAGCAGTTTCCTATTGGCTGTTTGCCATTATTTGCTGCCAAACACTGCACGGCTTTATAAATGGAGGAACCAGAGTTATAGTTATTCCGATAGGCCTGGGAATGCCCACTTATCCAGTGGTCTGTGATAGTCTAGCAGCACAGTAAGAAATATGGTTTATTACATTTACTAACATTGGGTGACCTGAAAGGTCTTCTGGTTGTTCAGAGGTAGGTCTCAGAAGGATAATTAGATAACATGGAAACCCAAGCTGTTGCAGAAACACATTGTAGCTGTAAATTAATTGCACTTTAATACGAGCTAGAAGCTAGAGGTTGCTTTCTCCAGTACTGTATCAAAACAACAACAAAAAATTATATTCAGAATACAAATTAGAACCCAAACACGCTCCCCACTTGTCTATGTTCCGATTTCCAGAGTAATCCAACATGAATTTAATTCTGTTTTCAGGAATTATTGAACATCGCCCCTGAAGTAATTTGCAGCCCTATCTGGAATATGATTAATTGACTTGAAACTGATTAATAGAAAATCACAGGAAATGTGTTGTTTGACGGCTGTTTCTGGAAATCAAGGTGAAGGAGTAATCATTCAGTGTACTGCCAGTGGCACACATTTAGTGACGGTTTTAAACCTTGTCCCCTCCACCCCCCAAGGGGAATGAACCTGACTCCCTTGCCCCGATTTCCTGCAGTCGCCTCTGAGTGGGAGCCAGGGAAAACGTGGAGCAGCTGTTTAAATATTTGATGTCTGAAACCGTTTGACTTGGAATCACTTACCAACTCCAACAATTTGTGCGCAGTTATTAAGAATAACGGATTGGGAGTCTGGCTTTCAACAGAGGGCAACACACAGAGAGTCACACCTGCTTGTTGACACTGCACAGATCACCATCCACCCTTGTGCCTTTTATCCTCATTTAGGAAGATGTGGCAGAAGTCTCATGTGGCACACCGAAGCATGGTAAAAGTAGTGAGCTGCTAATTTTCCCTGACAACAAGAGCCAATCACCACTATGACCTTTAGAAAAGTCTGCAAGCAATCTTATTACATGCGGGGAAAAAAGAGACATTTGCAGAATGATCATCATTTTGAGCTGCAAGCAAAAATATAAAGGCTGCAAAACATACCTAATAACAGTCTGCTGCGGAGTCAAAAGTTAGCTAGTTAAAATAGGATTACAGGTCTCACAGCTATTTAATTAGGTATCAAGTTTGTTACTGGAGCTAATAGACTAAAGGCGGGAGTAAAACACAATAAACTTCAGTGAAAATTTAAAATTTATTTAAAAAACTCAGAATGGGAAATTTTAACGATAAATGCCCATATGATTGGCAGGAAGCTTAGTAGAAATTAATAGATCGGTAACACTGGAGAATAATTATATATTATTCATTATGAACATCTGTATTCTCTAACGATTATCACACTTAAAGGAACACTATGCTATAGTGATCTGTACATGTTTTAGGTTCCCTGTACCCCCTCTGAGTGCATGAAAAGATTAGATTTACTTACCTTTTCTCCATACTGGACTTCTCTCTCCGTGGCCAATTTGGCCAACCTTCCCAATCTTGATTATCTCAGCCAATCCAAAAGGTTTCCAAAAGGAAAGATTAGTGTGCATGGGCGGCAAGAAGCCACACTGCGCTAATCCGTATCTCCTCACAAAAGATGCATTCATGCATGCAAAGCATGGAGATGCTGATCATTAGTCCTGCAAGGTTTGCATGACCAAACCCAGGAAGTCCCTCTAGGAGCTGTCAGAGTGGTACGTGACAGCACTGTAAAGGGAGCATTTACAATGCTAGACACCACAGTCACTACATTAAGACACTAGAGAGTGTTCCTTTAATGTTACATTTCCTATTAACTTTGAAAGGTTGAATCATCTCTACCAGGAATCAAGCATGGGAGTTAAGTTTGAAATTATACTTACATCCGCCTTGCTAGTTTAACTACATGGCTTACTAAAATTACATGAAAACCTATTTTTAAAAGATTGATGAAAAAAAGGATTCTGAAGCACAATATTAACGTAGGAGAAATGAGCCATAAGGAGGACATAATTAAATGAGGTGTCCCCCATAATGATGTGGTTGTAAAGCAGGTTGTTTAGACACAGCAAACAGACTAAAACCAAAAGTGAATTTACTCTAGTGGCAGAAATCAGGGCCCACCGTTATAACAGCAAATTCAACCAGGTGCTTCGGCAATACCAAGGGTAAAAATAAAAAAAAACATTAACAAATAAATAAAAAGCTTCTTCCCATCACTCTAAGTCAGGTGGATAAGCAATTTTGACTAGACTGACACCTCTATAAAACCCTAGGAGACCAGCTATCCCATCAATCACAGCTCACCTTTCAGGTTCATTTACCCACAAATCCCTCTGACTGCTGTTATACACAGGACGGCCGTTGGCCTTGGCAGTCAGCTTTCTTCCACAATGAATTAACTACTCTGTGTTGTGGCACCGAAAATTAACCGTGTGAGTGCCTGCACAATATACACACATTGTTAAGAGATGATTTTGCAAAGTTTGAAAACAGCAAGAAAAATGTCCACTTATAAGTCAGGGTTATTAGCACAGATATTCCAGACACTAAAGGCATTGAGCTCTCACCATTTTCTGTAGATGCTAATGCGAATTGTAAACCTGCAATTAAATACTGCTGTCTCAATGCACTTTCTAAAAAGCATAGCTTGAAAAATTCACTGACAGACAGCTCCCGATCTAGAGCGCAAAGGCAATACTTATGCCCCAAATCATATCTTTCACTTCACAGCTGACAGAAATTAAAGAGATTCTTATAGTGTAAGGAATACAACGCTGTATTCCCAACACTATAGTGCCCTCTGGCACTCCCCTTGCCAATAAAG
Source organism: Pelobates fuscus (assembly GCF_036172605.1). Lineage (NCBI taxonomy): Eukaryota > Metazoa > Chordata > Amphibia > Anura > Pelobatidae > Pelobates > Pelobates fuscus. The sequence goes on along the minus strand of NC_086323.1, from coordinate 14,770,481 downwards.
GGTTAAAAAAGCATTTATTTACTCACTTACTTTCAAAAACATGATTGTTAGTGTGGTTAAAGGAACACTCTAGGAATCAGAGCCACTACAGCTTAATAAAGTGATTTTGGGGCAAAGAGACTGATCCTGCAGGCTGATCAATGCAAACATTGCTTTTTTTGAGAGTGTTTACGCTGATGCCTAGTGCCACCTATAACTGCTGTGACTTCCTGGATGCTGTCCTGCAATCTTTGATGAATAGATGCAGACTGGTGCAGCGTGGAGTTAGCAGCACATGCACACTACCGCCCCAATCCTACACTATGCTATGGATATTCATTGTATTGTCTGAAATAATAATCACTGGGGTAACTAAAAGTAAACTTATTTAAGAGGGGCCGATAAACTAAATAGTTAGTATCACACTCCATGCTAGCGCTAGGAATGCAAATATGTATATTTTATATATTATATACACACACACACACACACACAAAATAATATTAAAAATGCATTTAGTAAATCTGCGTGAATATTTCCTAAGTCCAAAAAATATTTGGGAAATTAAAAGCATTAGTTAGTATACAGTCACACAGTGTCCTTTACCTTGCAATATTTCACACTAGGTCTGAAATGTTCGTATAAAAGCAAAAATGAGATTTATCTCACATCCATAGGTGTGACAAAAATCTATAAAAATAAGAGTCAAAATCCTTGCTTATAGGTATTTGAAATTGGATGAAATTACTAGCAGTGCAGCATTCTGAGAATGCAAAAAGGATGTCTGTATTTGAGAGCAAAGCCTACATACAGTAAATACAGTAAATACATCTATTGTAATCCTTATCAATATTTGAACTGCTAATGTAATGGTGACAGTAAAATGGTAGAGTCCATTCACTCCTCTTCCATGCCTGACTGTAAGAATGGTATTACCCATTGAAACTTCCTGTACTGCTTGAAAGCAGGGGTTACATTCATTATATCAGTGACAAGCGCCTTCTGGCAGAGAAAGGTATGTATGGATATGTAGTGAATTTAAAGAGAATATATGCAAGTCTCAATTGAAAGTTTTGCCTGGCTTCTAAAGTCTTGGGATAAATTAGGAGAATAGCCACCATAATCATACTGTACATGACAAAGGCCAGCCCAATCCATGGTCTATATCGAGCAATAATCTGTGGTTCAGCATGTAATGGCTATGGATTGCTAACCCTAAAACGGCTAACTAGAACAGCGTGACTGTATTATCTGCAGGTAGTACATCAAGAATAGGGAAATCCGATCAGAAATCAGTTGGTGTTTAAACATTCCTATAGCAGGAGGAAAGACAAATCACCTTCCTAATTCTTGAGTTTTGAGATGAGGGGCCTGTGCGATCTCTCGCTCATTGCCGGTCGCACAAGACCAACTTATTTAGATGCCGAGGATAAGAAGAAAATGAACAAAGGAAACACAGACTGTGTTCTGGTTTAAAGACAAGCACTTCACAATTCTGGGCTCATAACTAGTGCTGACAAGCAGGGATCAGAGCAATTTAGCAAGTTAAGGTAATGAAAACCAAGTTTAAAAAAAAAAAAAAGGGAGGGGGGGAATCCACCTGAGGAGGACTGTGGAACAGCTGGAAGCCATACTCAACCTCCTACAGCCCAGAACACAGAAGAGGCCCCCTGCAACCCCCTTAAAATAATCAACAGCATGCTGAGAGCTCTGGGTTTCCCCCCTATTTAGAGGGTGAAGTGAAAATATGCAAGTGTTGAAATGCTAAATGTTATTAAGTGGGGGTAAATGTAGCTCTTTTAACCCCAAACTAGATTTTTTATGGCCCTTCTAGTAGAATGAAACTCACTGTTAATTTAATCAATTAATCAGCATACTGATTCAAAAACCAGATCTGGCCATCAGCCATGTGCAGTGGCTCCTGTGCACCTGCAGGGAGCTTTATGACGGATATAGTAGAGCACACAAGAAAGGCGCTGCTGGGGCATTTCGTAAAAAAAGCCAAAAAAATTTCCACCAGAATTTAGTTTTTATTACTCCGAACACTTGTAAAAATGTATTTCCAACGATGCAGGCTCTCTTTTGATCTTGATACGGACACTTTTTAAACACCATCCATGGCAGGTAGCAGTGTGGCGATTAACACTATGAAAAAATGCAGCCTAATGGTCATCTGTGTAACTGGCACATGTGGTTTGTGGGACGCAATGCCTGGTGCTATGGAAGTGCAAAGATGTCTAAACAGCCATTGCAGCCACCTTTCTCCTAGTCTAGATCTCTATTACAACAGGATAGAGAATACAAGTAGATTTACAAATATATATATATATATATATATATATATATAAAAAACTACAAATGTTACTGCTTTCATTTTATGACACTGTAAAGACTCATAGAACAGGTGGGTGACAAGGTATCCTACATTCAGGTGTCCATATTCCAAATGTTGTGGACTACATCTCCCATAATACTCTGCCAGCATTATAGCTGTAAAAGCAATAGGGGAGATGTGGTCCACAACATCTGGTGGGCTGAAGTTTGTCTACCTTGCCATGATACATTGCCAACAAAGCAACCAGCAAATGAACAGATTAAAAGACATAATTATCTATCAAAACTCTGGCTCCTCCAAATGGGTGCACGGTGCATTCAACATGTGCCAAACATGTCATTTGATCACAGGGAGAGCAAGGCAAGAATTGAATGTTAAATAACCAAGTATCCATCCATTCTCTAGCAGTCTGGCTAGCACATTATATAGTTACAGTTAAGTTTGTTACACTCCCTCATTTGGGACAGTCCTAGAAGGTTGTATCAAAAAGGATTAATATTTCAACAGCTGCTCCTTTAGCCACATGAATTGTTGCATAAAGAACAGTTTGAAGGGACATTTGCCAATTTATTAAATAATAAAATACAAAAATACTTCTATATGTATATTTTGGACAGCTCTAACTGTAGCAGTTGTGGTCTGTCATACCGATCGCCGAGAAGCTGTGGAAGGCGGTCCTGTGTGAAGGATGATGGGTTGTTGGTGCTGTGTCGAATCCCTCAAGTTTTATGAAAACAATTATGCTTTAGAAGACAGGAACTGAGCATGTGTCAAATATATTTAACTGCCTTCTGGACAGGGTGAGAGAGCTTCAAACACTGCGTACAAAGCATTCTGGGAAGAACAAGGAGCATCCAATTACCTTAACTAAGCAGCAAGCATGGTGCAGAAATACCCTTCCTGTATGTTACAGCATACCTTCAAAGAAATGCTTTATTTTTACAAGTAATAATATAATATAAGACAGATACTGCATATTGTAAACTCATTTGAGCAAGACCCCTTCACACTGACAATCATTGTACAGCACTGTGGAGGGAGTATGTTGGTGATTTATAAACATAATAATGAACAATTATGTAAGATATAGAAGAGAATGGTTTAAGAAAGTAAAAGAGAGCAATGTTTCTCCTGTCAAGGCTTCCTTTAGAGAGACAAGATAGAGAGAGGACTGAAGTTGCAGAAACAAAGAAAAAAAAATAATTTTACTGAAAGAGTTCTAGGTGCCTGGAATAGATTCCCAGGAGAGGCGGTAGAAAGTCTAAAGAATAGGGATATGCACACCTGCTGTCCTGGGCAAAGAAAAAAATAAAATAAAAATGGGTTATTTTTAGATGGGAACATGAAGACTTGATGGGCAATTGGCTTTAAGGTGTCATTGTAACGGTCTACATGCAAAATGCCAGAGCCGAGTGTAAACGAAGAATCCAAACACGAGAGGCTGCGGAAAGCCTACTTAGCAGGGAGCTGCCCTGCCTGGTTAATTTGGAAGTCGGGCTGGTAATTTGGTTTACTTAGTGACTCGCTTCCCTGCTTTCCATTACTCTGGGCAGTCCTCGGGGAAATTCGTTCCCTTGAAGCTCATGTTCCAGGCCCGTCACCGCTGGCAGGTTTTATACAGATTTCCAGAGCTTTAATTAAAAGTCACATAGTGGCGTAGCCAATCAGCTCTGAGATGGGAGGATAACAAGCTGCCAGCCTTATTTACAAGGCAGCCGGCTATACAAAGAAAAATGGAGAACAAAGAAAAAGGTGACATGTTTAAAACATAAATAAATAAACAGGGCCCAAAAAGAATGATAACTTTGCTGCTTCTTCCTCTTGGCCGCAAGGAGGAGAGGAAAAAAAAAAGAAATAAAAAAAACCACGAGTACTTACATGAAAAACAAAGAAGAAATTGGGATTCTAGCATGTTTCTTAAATGGCCACCAACAAGTAGATGTCCAGCTGCTACTAAGCAGGAGTTGCATTCAAAGAAAAGTTTAAAAGCTATGTTGGCACATCCCATGCAAGAACAAATGATTCCAGACTATCCACAAAACAAGTCACTGTGAAGACGGAGATGGATTCCATGTCTGATGATCAGGTTAGCTCTGAATGTCCCCAGGCTGGCTTCACCAGGTTAAGAAAACATTTGTCCGTTTGCCCCCCATGCTGGTCTATCTTTATAAACAGTGGTTTATACAGGTACACGCAGTTCAAGATCCAGGATTGGATTTGCCTCATTGTCTAAAATGATTTTCTATTCTGCTAAATGTGCAGCAACACGCACTTCATGCCAGTTTAATGTAGACAGATAATGAGGCAAATCCTGCATGAAGTGCATGTTGCACATTTAGCAGAATAGAAAATCGGTTTTAAAAAAAATGAGTATTTTAGACACACACTTGGTAAATATGGGACTATTATGCAGCATCACTGCTTAACTTCTGCCTTTATTACTACACTAACAAACAATGCAGAGCAGCTCTTTAACTGCAAAGTCCCTTACATTGTTACTCATTTTGTTGTCTGGCTAGCTAAACAGCAGAGAATCTCGAAGCATGTCAGAAAACGGACACGGCCTCATTGCACCTTCCTGTCCCTTTGGAGTGTTTGAAGTGAACTGATTGGCTTTGACATAAGCTTGTTGAGTAAAGAGTGAGACCTAGGGTGGATTATGTCTCAGCAAATTTGTATTCCAGAGGCTTTACTGAAATAATCAGGAACACACAGGTCCAAGGTGTCAATGGCTGCAAAAGCTGACCTCAAATGACTCAATGGCAGCTTAAAAGTATCATAAAAAGCATTCAGCACCTTTATTTACAATACAAAATGTAAAGCATGCCCAATGCACTGCAACAAAGGGTTAAACATGGTTTCTTGGTGATGGACAAGAAATAGAAATATCTGCACGCTTCTTTTCTATAATAAATACTGGGTCCGTTTCAGAGTCCCTGAACCCCATGTGAAAGATACTGGCATTGGAGAGCTCCCCCATCAGTCATTTAGGGTGCTTCTGCAACTTTGGATAGCCTGTCTTTCACAATGTAAATGGACAGCTTCCTGGAGCTGGCGTTATCACTCCCTCTAACCACTCTTGGCAGGCAATCTAATTCCCCCTGAAAAGGTCACCGCCATTTTAACGGCCTTTCAATCACATTAAGCATGCTGCTCCTTGAGCTCCGAGCAGTGTGCCTGGAGCTCTCCTGGCTGAGGTGCGATCAATAGACTGACATACAGCTCAGTCTGTGCTCCTGTCTCCGCCATGGCAAACTGCTACCGGTAACTCTCAAACAAGGTTTATTGTTAGCACTTTAAACTGCACCCCCATATATAAATGGTACAGGCTTTTGTCAACGCTAGAAAAACTAAAAGCATTGCTGTTTAGAAGGCAAGACCATCATTCTATGCACTACAGGGGGTTCTTACCCTCATCTACTCTGTGGGGGTATGAAGAAAGATCACATTTTGCTTAATGTAAAATGTATTTTCCTTAGTATTCAAGGCAGTGCACAGAACTATTGGGATATTCACTCTGTCTAGACAGGAAAAGGCAGGCAGTCACCTAGAAATGATAAACACTCCTACTCAAGGTATAGAAACATCAGAAACCCAAATAACTTCAGAAAATGCACAAGTCAATAACTGCAAAACTAGATTTATTTTTTTTTTTTTAAACAGTGAGGGAAATATGTGCACTGCCGCTAATCCTAAGGAAAAACTATTTTATGGCAAGTAAAACTTGATATTTTCCCTCCAGATTAGCCGGGCACCACAACTAGAATAGACCAGCAATCCCAAAAGGGTGGGAAGACATCAATTTGCCACATCCTGGAACACCTTCCACCCACAAACAGTATCCGTAGAGTTTGTATAATTTATAGTGTATGGAGTAAGTGTGAACTGACGAGACCAGATAGCTGCTCTGAAAAATTGAGAAGGAGTAGCTAAAGCCGTGAATGCCCATGAAGTAGCAAATGCCCTTGTGAAATGAGACTAAGTGAAGAGGAGGAGAAAAATTGGAGGACCTGCATGCAATAATGATACTTTCCTTAAGCCACCTTGCCAACGAAGGAAATCTTTGATGCCATTAGAACCTTCTTTTAATCCCGATGCAGTACAAACATCTGCCGGAACGACAAAAAGGGCTGGTTTTCTTTAAATATCCTTGTAAAGCATGTTTGACACTGAGGCAATACACTTTCTGTTCTTTTAAGTTTTGAGGATTCTGACAGAATGTTGGAAGAACTATATGTTGAATCATATTGGCTGTCGAAGAAACCTTAGGAAGAAATTAAGGGTGAAGCTCAAGGATACCTTTATCCATACGAAAAATAAACAGATACGGGCGAGAAGCAGCTATGGTTTTTCTAGCAGACGTCATGGTTACCAAAAACAAAGTTTTCCATGTAAGAATGTGAAGACTGCAGTGTTCCAAAGGCTCAAATGGAGATTCACATAGTGCCAAAAGGACCAAATTAAGATCCAACAGAGGTACCAGTTCCCTGATAATAGGAAGAAGTCTGAATACTGCTCTGAGGAACCTGGAGATCAAAGCTTCAAAGGACAAGTCTCTGATGTAGATACTGACTGCAGAGATCTGGGCCTTTAAAGATGCTGAATGTAAACCTTTCGCAAACCCTAATTGAAGGAATTTTAGAATATTTGGTTCTGACGCTGAAATTGGATCTTCATTAATCTCCCGGCACTAGGAGTATAATTTCTTCCAGATTCTGGAACACACTATACTGGTGGAATCTTGGCAGCAATCAGAATGTTGATTACTTCTGGCCTTAGACCTTTGGAACTTAGGATCAGACATTCAGATATCATGCTGTGAGCTTGAGAGTCTGTAAAAGAACTAGGTTGTGTTCCAATATTTTGACCGACATCAGAAGGTGCCAGTATTCAGCCTTTGATAGGTTCAACAGCATTGAAAACCAGGTTTTCTGGAGGAAAAGTGTAGGCCAGCTGAACATCCCAGGGAATTGCAAGAGAGTTAGATAGGAGTACAACTATTCCAGGAAGTGAGAATGAGCCCCTCGTTGTCTGTACAAATATGAGGCTGTTGTATAATTATCTGATATTATCTGCAGGTGTTGTCCCCAGAGAAACTCCAACGAGCCAACCAAATCACTTTAAGTTCCCAGTAATTTTAGAACTTTTGAGAATCCTGCAGTATCCATTGTCCCCTCGGTCATCTGTTTTCCTAGATGGGCTCTGCAATTCCATATTGAAGCATCCATGGTGACTATATGGTATTTCTTCATCTGGAATGAAAGACCTGTCAGAAATCGAGAAGTCGTGTACCAGTAGAAATGTAAATGTTGAAGGCCAAACTTTCATCATTTGATCTCGAGAGGAAGTTTCTCCATCCCATTTGGTGAAATGTCTCTCTCTAAAGGGCTCATTCTTGCCCTTGACCACATTACGGCTGGAATAGCAGCTGTAAAGAGGCCAAAAAGTCTCTTTGCTTCCCTTATGGAACAGATCCTTTTTGTTTTCTTCTCTTCTGGGAGGGATATCTTCATCTGGACAAGTGTCTTTTATTATTATTTTTTTTTATATAGCGCCAGCAAATTCTGTAACGCTGTACAATGTATGGACCAACAGACACGTAATTATAACCAGACAAATGGACGCACAGGAACAAAAGGGGAGTGGCATATAGTGACACAAACGGTATAAATAGAGGTTATGAAATAGGTTGCTAGAAAAGTATACAACTTAGGTTATTTTTGACAGTTGCAGGAGAGGAGTCAAGGGGGTGGGTAATGAAAATCCAATAACAGTTTAAACGATGTGCTTTCCTGAAGAAGTTTGTTTTCAAAGATTTTTTGAAGGAATGGAGACTGGGTGAAAGTCTAACGTAGAAGGGAAGGGAGTTCCACAGAAAAGGTGCAGCCCTGGAGAAGTCTTGGAGGCGAGCATCAGATGTGGGAGTACAGACAGAGGATAGACGTAAGTCTTGGGCAGAGCACAGGGGTCTATGATAGACTCAAAAACTGAATAGACCGTGTGAAACCAATTAAAATATTTCATGATTTAGAATCCATCCATGTGTGCTTAGGCCTTCTGAGGCTGTTCTTAGATCTTTTAGGAGTTTTTCTGCAGTCGCTATAAGGAGGTGCAATCACTGCTCTGGAAATTACACCATTTAACAAAATAATAACTTATAACTTGCATTAATCTGTTTTCATGTGGTGCTTGAATTTATTTTTTTACTATATGTCACAGCCAAGCTTACCTGGGGGTCCCCAGCCGCATCTCCGTCCACCCCTCCGGTCCCTCCTCACTGCACGACCAGGACTCCGATGGGTCGACCGCAAGGACAGATGGCCGGCATCGCCCTGACTCGTGGAAGGGCTAATCACCGTTTAACAAATGATCTTATCCAGCCTTTATGCTATCTGCCTGTTATACAGCCTGCCCTCGAACTTGGCTTAACCTGACTACGAGACTGTCTTATCCTCATTTGGTACCTCGCTTTTGGCTCACTACTGCCCCCTGGGCCCCACCTGTCAAAGACGCAACAGTATAATAAATATACTGCAAAATTGACATCATAATCAAGTTCAGGCCCGGCACAGCCAGGGCACATAATGCAAATTAGGAATACAAACAATTTTTGGGGTTTCTCCTCTACAACTGCAAGGACGATTGACAGGGAGCCAAGATGTAGGCATCCAGTTCCAGAACGGAGGTAAATAGAGCAGTGTAGATTTTCACAATTAATTTTGCTTTTCAAACCTCACAATATACAGTAAAAAGTAATCATATAATCCCTTTTAATGCATTGTATAGATTATGTACTTGAAATGTATGCAAGGGCAATCAATTTAAAATAACACAAGAAACACACATTAGACATGGTGTTATTTGTTGTGAGTACCCGGGAAGTCTCTCAGACAATCATAATGCATTCTTAACATTCACAAGCAGTGCTTTATGGGCTGAACTACAATTCCCAGAAACCTAGGTTCTAACATCATGTACAGCAGCACTTGTGAACCAACAATAAATTATGTATGTCAGGAAGGAGGAGGGGCTGACAAATTCAATGTGAATCTCAAACTGAAGGCCAGTGTAGCTAAATTGGAAGCACAGCCAAATTAAGAATTTTTACAGTTTGGCTAATTTTTACCTTAAATTTGAAGCATAACGAAGGAAAACCAAACCTACACATTGCATATAACGGATACGAGCACCTGGTGTCCCCCTTAAGCTTGCACACATTAATGTGACCTATTTATCAAATGTTCATGAATACATATAGGAAATGTCAATATGTTTCTAGAAGAGGTCATCCAAAACAATGCTCACCGCTGCCTTCATGGGCCTCTGAGTGCAGTGGTGACAATTGGTTAAAGAAAGGAGCTTTACACAAAGCCCCCTGTCGATATCACTGCAGGGTTTATCTGACACATCCCCAGCTGTGTTCTCTCCATTGATCCCTGTGATCGTCGTGTTAGACGCGGCTATGACCCAGCTTTCCTTATAACTTAAAGGGCATTAAGCCTTTTAAGATATGACAACAGTGTCGCTTAAATCATCGTAGATTCTATTGGTTTCAGATCAGTTGGGCAGCTTTTCCCATGTTGAGACAAATAAATCTGCAGTTTATTAATCAAAACATAATTTAGAGGGTCATTCATTTCCTTAACCCGGACCAGTTATCAACAGCTGTATCAATGACTAGATCCCCAATTTATATAGCTGAACCAATACTTACTGCTAGCAATATTGTCAGCAGATATTTGATCAAAATATAAACTCTGCTTAAAGGAACACTCCAGACCCGTAAAGCACTTTAGTTTGCTGAAAAGCTTTATGTGTGAAAAATGTGTCCTTTATTTCATTTTGCAAAAAGTGCAGATTTCAATAGAAAATGACACTTTTTATAAATTAAAATCCCTGGTTAAATCCCTTGGCTTTCAAGCAGACAATTTGTCCTGTTTGGTTAGCTCAGTGGAGTAAAACGAAGGAGGCATCAATTGCCCAGATCACCTGCCTTGCAAAGACTTCTCATTGAGTTGCATTGGAAAGCCTGTGATTGGACAGCCAGAGTAGAGTTAGTAGGGAGGGCTTGCAGAAGCTGCAGAAAAGAGAAAAACAGTTTTTGCAAGTTTTTTTTTATTACATAACCCCAATCAAAAAAGCATAATTAAAATGATGTATGCTGTGTCATTTTGGGTATATCTACTGAGCAGTGATTTTTATTTATTTTTTATTTGCGCAGTGGAGTATCCCTTTAAGCTAGTTCATGTTACATTCACAGGGCATTGCAATATCTTAACTGTAAAAAAAAAAAAACTCTCCAAACATAAAATGAATTAAACAGTCTACATACCACGGAACCCTCCTTCCAAAAGAGTTGTAGCACGTATCCTTTTCTGGCCGCACCATTCATATTCTTCAAACCGGTGTCCGTTCTCATTTTCAATATCTACAGAGTCATCTTCATTCATACAGCTTTCTCTCTGCAAAGTGGGAGAAGTGAAATTAGTAGGTTATACAGAACTGCAGCTAATAACAGTGATGATGGATCAGTAGTGGAAGTCAAGAAGTTTCAGAAGACAGTCCTGAGTAACCCAAATTATCTAAATTTGAATGGCAAAATACTACAAAAAAAAAACAAAAAAAAACTAGTTGTAATAAAGTTCAGAGTGAAGATTTACAGATTATAAGCTGAGACACTCAGGGAAATTAATACCCCAGGTGTTAGGAAGAAGAGGTAATAGACAGGGAAGTGACAGAAGCTGGAGGGTGGCCATAAAAGCCTCTCTGCTCCTCTACCTTAGCAAGACACAGTTCCACATGTCTACTCATCTCCTCCTCTGATCCAGACAATGGCCGACTGCAGAGTGGACATACCTGTCCCTCGTCTTGCTTTCTTCGTTTCATTTTTCCAATCCGAGCTGCATGTAAAGGGAATACAAAGTAGACATTTTTAATGAGTACATAATAATGCTAACTAATACTTTTATAACAAATATTGGATGTTTATTAACCATTTGTGAGATGAAGTAAAGATAATGCTCCCAAGAGCTTTAATAAAAAAATTGAAAACAAAAAAAACTGTCACATTTGCAATTAAAATAAATGCATGACTAAAATAGGAAAATTAAACAAATAAAAGACAAACAAACTAGTCACAAAATTATATACTATTTTTGCCAGATCAATTCTCAGGATATGCTTGTAAGCAAAATACATGTCAATATATATTAAATAGCAATATTAAAATAACTATAATACATTGTAGCCTAGTCCTGCAAGTAAAGGTTAGTGTGGAGGATCCAATAACTGTTACAGCAGGAAGGTTACAATGTAAACTATTGATCAGTTATTAAACTGCTTAGTAATAATATTTTGGTGAACATGTAAATCCTCTCTCCCTTTACATTTTTTTTCAAAAATGGCAGTTGCATGATGCTTGGATGCCTTAGCATTATGGTATAGTAGGCCAGGCCATCGATAATCTTACAACAGCAGCTTATATAAATATTACAGTTAACTTAAAGTCTTAAAATGGATTATAAATTGCTGCAGTGACATGCCATATTTTTCATCAAATACGGGTGATAGTGTGTAGCAGAAAATCAGTTTCTAAGAGCAAAAAAAAAAAAAAGTAAGACACAAATTTGCTTTTCACATGCAATAAGCACAAAATAGATGGACTGACCCTAAAGGCATGGGCTAATTCTACGTCTGTCCCAAAGGGAAAAAGCAAGTGAGACCACAACATGGCTAATTAATACTGATAGATGCAATCCTTTCTAATTAACACACTTAATTCCTCTATACTGATGACCTGTCAGCAGAACAGTCTACAAACTACATTTCTAGGATCCAGCAGCTCATCAAAAGGTATGAAATCATAAATTATACCTATTACGAGCAACAGAAGAAAAACTCATAAAACCGCAATAAGAATAGCCCGTTTAATATTAAATAGACCGCCTCCTACCATTCAAACCTTGTGCCTGAAGATGCAGATTGGGGCGCTCACCATATGAACATTGCCATGGGGAAGTCTTTCTCTCATTGTTAAAACCTGAACTCAAGTTCCTAGACGTGGTCTGTTTCCTAAAGGGACACTGTAAGCACCCAGACCACTTCAACTCCCATCACCCTTAACCCTAGAGTGGTAATTATTGCAGTCTTTATAAACTGCAATAATAAACCTGCTTGGGTTAACTCCTCCTTAGACGACTGCTTTCCTATGGGGAAATCCTAATGCAAGCGCGGCCATTGCCGTACATGCGCATAAGGTCTCCCCCGCCACTAGACGTGGAGCGTGGGCGAAGCTGAGCCAGCGCCGAAGGACATCGGCGCTTGAGCCAAGTAAGTGACTGAAGGGGTTAATAATGGGTGGGGGTATCAGTTTGCTATTTTCAGAACAAGGTAGGCAGATCCAATGATGATTTAATGGTTCTAATAGATCGTTAGAAAACGAGGGACCTTGATTTTGAGTGTACTTTACACTGCGATACACATCACTACCATTTTATGAAATTACAAAATGCCATTATGTTTATGTGACAGGTGGATTTCATATTTTAGTTCTCGGAAACCCATTAATCGTTGGACAACTTTAGTGTCTCACCCTCTCCATTATATAATCAATGAATATATAAGAGTTTTTGGTTTTCCTAGCTTGATTTTGTCTGTATAACTGACAACTCAAGATACAGTCTCCAAACAACCTTAGTTGAATCAAAAACGGGAAAGGCAAGTTAAATACGGTGTGTGTATTCAAATGTGCGGGTAAGGTTTTGTAAACTCAAAAATATGCACTACTTCATTGCAACCACATAACAGTCATAAATATAGACTTGTATGGCACGTGGCACCTATACGAAGCAATATGATATAATAGAGCATATTGCTTCATATAAGAGCCCATGTCCCATACAAGTCTATATATACACACTACACAAAACAGATGGCAGAATGCAAACTGTTTTAAGAGTACTTCTGCTCAGGAAGTTAAAGGGCTAGGCATCCCGGTAATGTCATGAATTTTGACTTAAAATTTTTCCCTTTATGGTGATCTCATTTTAGTCCCAGAGCATGTACATACATTTGTCATAGATTGTAAGCTCATGTGAGCAGGGCTTTTTCCAGCCTGTGTCTCATATATTCCGTATGTAAATCGCTTGTTGTCAAAATCCCAATTTTATAATTGCTGCGAAATATGTTGGCGCTATATAATTGATTGTAATAATAAATGTAGGCATCACAGCTCATATTACTGCAGTGTAGTGTATATAGTGTTCAGACGCTAGATGATTCCTAACTAGGCCCCTCGTTTAGTACTTTAGTCCACTTTTCAGCACACCCTGCCCCCAATATATCTTAAGCTCATGTGCGGGGTCCTCTGCCCGTTTTGTACCAAGTATGTATAATAAATATCTGCAGTCCCTCAGCTGCAAAGTACTATGGAATATGTTGTCACTTTGGAATAACAATAATAATGTAAACACAAGACATTGAGCCTATTAAATGATCTGGACTATAGGTTGGAGTATATTTTTAATGCTAACTGAATTTTTATTTATTTCTGAAATGTATAAAGCGCCAACATATTCCGCAGCGCTGTACAACGGGAAAAAAGACAATACAATATAAACAGACCAATTCAAAATGTAGAGGGGGTCTGCCCGTGAGCTTACAATCTGAAACATGTATTATACATCGCCCAGGACAGCACACAGGGAGATTCAGGTCGATGCTGGATGATCTGCAGCAGTTTGTTGCTGTGAGAGGGACCATGGCTGTCTGTCAGCACTCACCATTCAGTCTGGTCTGTCTGTTAGCTCTCACCCTCAGGAAGGTCTGTGGAGAGAAGAGACACAATGAGACATTGCTTAGAAAAAATTACACAGATATCCAGGGCCCTGAGTCTAGCACGCCTGGCCAGGCATGGAGTCTGATATGGAGTTATTAGACAATGCCTGGAATTTGCAAATAATGACACAGAGATGATCCTGTCCCCTAGTCCGGCCCCCCTGGGCAGATAGGGTGTCAGATATGGGGTTAATAGACATTCCCTATAAATAATGACACAGAGATGGTGTTGGCCCCCAGTCCGGCCCCCATGGCCAGGCAGGGGGTCAGATATGGGGTTAATAGACATTCCCTATAAATAATGACACAGAGATGGTGCTGGCCCCCAGTCCGGCCCCCATGGCCAGGCAGGGGGTCAGATATGGGGTTAATAGACATTCCCTATAAATAATGACACAGAGATGGTCCTGGCCCCCAGTCCGGCCCCCAGGGCCAGGCACAGGGTCAGATATGGGGATAATAGACATTCCCTATAAATAATGACACAGAGATGGTGCTGGCCCCCAGTCCGGCCCCCAGGGTCAGGCAGGGGGTCAGATATGGGGATAATAGACATTCCCTATAAATAATGACAGAGAGATGGTGCTGGCCCCCAGTCCGGCCCCCATGGCCAGGCAGGGGGTCAGATATGGGGTTAATAGACATTCCCTATAAATAATGACACAGAGATGGTCCTGGCCCTCAGTCCGGCCCCCAGGGCCAGGCAGGGGGTCAGATATGGGGATAATAGACATTCCCTATAAATAATGACACAGAGATGGTGCTGGCCCCCAGTCCGGCCCCCAGGGTCAGGCAGGGGGTCAGATATGGGGATAATAGACATTCCCTATAAATAATGACACAGAGATGGTGCTGGCCCCCAGTCCGGCCCCCATGGCCAGGCAGGGGGTCAGATATGGGGTTAATAGACATTCCCTATAAATAATGACAGAGAGATGGTGCTGGCCCCCAGTCCGGCCCCCATGGCCAGGCAGGGGGTCAGATATGGGGTTAATAGACATTCCCTATAAATAATGACACAGAGATGGTCCTGGCCCTCAGTCCGGCCCCCATGGCCAGGCAGGGGGTCAGATATGGGGTTAATAGACATTCCCTATAAATAATGACACAGAGATGGTCCTGGCCCCCATGGCCAGGCAGGGGGTCAGATATGGGGATAATAGACATTCCCTATAAATAATGACACAGAGATGGTGCTGGCCCCCAGTCCGGCCCCCATGGCCAGGCAGGGGGTCAGATATGGGGTTAATAGACATTCCCTATAAATAATGACACAGAGATGGTCCTGGCCCTCAGTCCGGCCCCCATGGCCAGGCAGGGGGTCAGATATGGGGTAAATAGACATTCCCTATAAATAATGACACAGAGATGGTCCTGGCCCCCAGTCCGGCCCCCATGGCCAGGCACGGGGTCAGATATGGGGTTAATAGACATTCCCTATAAATAATGACACAGAGATGGTCCTGGCCCCCAGTCCGGCCCCCAGGGCCAGGCAGGGGGTCAGATATGGGGTTAATAGACATTCCCTATAAATAATGACACAGAGATGGTGCTGGCCCCCAGTCCGGCCCCCAGGGCCAGGCACGGGGTCAGATATGAGGATAATAGACATTCCCTATAAATAATGACACAGAGATGGTGCTGGCCCCCAGTCCGGCCCCCAGGGTCAGGCAGGGGGTCAGATATGGGGATAATAGACATTCCCTATAAATAATGACAGAGAGATGGTGCTGGCCCCCAGTCCGGCCCCCATGGCCAGGCAGGGGGTCAGATATGGGGTTAATAGACATTCCCTATAAATAATGACACAGAGATGGTCCTGGCCCTCAGTCCGGCCCCCAGGGCCAGGCAGGGGGTCAGATATGGGGATAATAGACATTCCCTATAAATAATGACACAGAGATGGTGCTGGCCCCCAGTCCGGCCCCCAGGGTCAGGCAGGGGGTCAGATATGGGGATAATAGACATTCCCTATAAATAATGACACAGAGATGGTGCTGGCCCCCAGTCCGGCCCCCATGGCCAGGCAGGGGGTCAGATATGGGGTTAATAGACATTCCCTATAAATAATGACAGAGAGATGGTGCTGGCCCCCAGTCCGGCCCCCATGGCCAGGCAGGGGGTCAGATATGGGGTTAATAGACATTCCCTATAAATAATGACACAGAGATGGTCCTGGCCCTCAGTCCGGCCCCCATGGCCAGGCAGGGGGTCAGATATGGGGTTAATAGACATTCCCTATAAATAATGACACAGAGATGGTCCTGGCCCCCATGGCCAGGCAGGGGGTCAGATATGGGGATAATAGACATTCCCTATAAATAATGACACAGAGATGGTGCTGGCCCCCAGTCCGGCCCCCATGGCCAGGCAGGGGGTCAGATATGGGGTTAATAGACATTCCCTATAAATAATGACACAGAGATGGTCCTGGCCCTCAGTCCGGCCCCCATGGCCAGGCAGGGGGTCAGATATGGGGTAAATAGACATTCCCTATAAATAATGACACAGAGATGGTCCTGGCCCCCAGTCCGGCCCCCATGGCCAGGCACGGGGTCAGATATGGGGTTAATAGACATTCCCTATAAATAATGACACAGAGATGGTCCTGGCCCCCAGTCCGGCCCCCAGGGCCAGGCAGGGGGTCAGATATGGGGTTAATAGACATTCCCTATAAATAATGACACAGAGATGGTCCTGGCCCTCATGGCCAGGCAGGGGGTCAGATATGGGGATAATAGACATTCCCTATAAATAATGACACAGAGATGGTCCTGGCCCCCAGTCCGGCCCCCAGGGCCAGGCAGGGGGTCAGATATGGGGATAATAGACATTCCCTATAAATAATGACACAGAGATGGTCCTGGCCCCCATGGCCAGGCAGGGGGTCAGATATGGGGATAATAGACATTCCCTATAAATAATGACACAGAGATGGTCCTGGCCCCCAGTCCGGCCCCCAGGGCCAGGCACAGGGTCAGATATGGGGATAATAGACATTCCCTATAAATAATGACACAGAGATGGTGCTGGCCCCCAGTCCGGCCCCCATGGCCAGGCACGGGGTCAGATATGGGGTTAATAGACATTCCCCATAAATAATGACACAGAGATGGTCCTGGCCCTCAGTCCGGCCCCCATGGCCAGGCAGGGGGTCAGATATGAGGTTAATAGACATTCCCTATAAATAATGACACAGAGATGGTCCTGGCCCCCAGTCCGGCCCCCATGGCCAGGCAGTTAATAGACAGGATGGCAGTGGATTCTCCCCTCCCCCCCGATGTAAACAAACCTACTTCCTCCCTGCAGCTCTCACTCTGCATGGTAACCGGGGGCCTCAGGGGGCGGCGGGCTGCCCTGGGCGGGGTGGCCAGCTCTCATGCCCGGTCTGGGCGGTAGCAACGGGCCGGAATCCCGGGCATCGAGCCCGATGGCGGAGGATTCACAATGAAGGGCTCAGCTTTGCAGCGGGCGCCATGTTCCCGGAGTCACGTGACCCAGGCTGCTTACGTGAGGACGGCGCACGTCGGCGTGGTGAGACTCCCTGCGTTACCATGGCAACCGCAAAAAGCTTGGCACGCTGCCCTAGGCCTCACTTAGAGCATTGCAGACAGGCTGGGAGTAACATGCTCTGCAGCTCCCATAGTAACATGCTCTGCAGCAATAATACTCCCAGTAATGTGTCTGAGTGTATAACAGAGCACCACAGCAATAATACTCCCAGTAATGTGTCTGAGTGTATAACAGAGCTCCACAGTAATAATACTCCCAGTAATGTGTCTGAGTGTATAACAGAGCTCCACAGTAATAATACTCCCAGTAATGTGTCTGAGTGTATAACAGAGCCCCACACCAATAATACTCCCAGTAATGGGTCTGAGTGTATAACAGAGCCCCACAGCAATAATACTCCCAGGAATGTGTCTGAGTGTATAACAGAGCTCCACAGCAATAATACTCCCAGTAATGTGTCTGAGTGTATAACAGAGCCCCACAGTAATAATACTCCCAGTAATGTGTCTGTGTGTATAACAGAGCTCCACATCAATAATACTCCCAGTAATGTGTCTGAGTGTATAACAGAGCCCCACAGTAATAATACTCCCAGTAATGTGTCTGAGTGTATAACAGAGCTCCACAGTAATAATACTCCCAGTAATGTGTCTGAGTGTATAACAGAGCCCCACACCAATAATACTCCCAGTAATGGGTCTGAGTGTATAACAGAGCCCCACAGCAATAATACTCCCAGGAATGTGTCTGAGTGTATAACAGAGCTCCACAGCAATAATACTCCCAGTAATGTGTCTGAGTGTATAACAGAGCCCCACAGTAATAATACTCCCAGTAATGTGTCTGTGTGTATAACAGAGCTCCACATCAATAATACTCCCAGTAATGTGTCTGAGTGTATAACAGAGCCCCACAGCAATAATACTCCCAGTAATGTGTCTGAGTGTATAACAGAGCTCCACAGCAATAATACTCCCAGTAATGTGTCTGAGTGTATAACAGAGCTCCACAGTAATAATACTCCCAGTAATGTGACTGAGCGTATAACAGAGCTCCCCAGCAATAATACTCCCAGTAATGTGACTGAGCGTATAACAGAGCGCCACAGCAATAATACTCCCAGTAATGTGTCTGAGTGTATAACAGAGCTCCACAGCAATAATACTCCCAGTAATGTGTCTGAGTGTATAACAGAGCTCCACAGCAATAATACTCCCAGTAATGTGTCTGAGCGTATAACAGAGCTCCCCAGCAATAATACTCCCAGTAATGTGTCTGAGCGTATAACAGAGCTCCACAGCAATAATACTCCCAGTAATGTGTCTGAGTGTATAACAGAGCTCCACAGTAATAATACTCCCAGTAATGTGTCTGAGTGTATAACAGAGCTCCACAGCAATAATACTCCCAGTAATGTGTCTGAGTGTATAACAGAGCTCCACAGCAATAATACTCCCAGTAATGTGTCTTTAATCTACAATAAATGTGTTTAGAAACCAGCCTGTGTAAATAAGATACATTGTTCTTGTTATAAATTATAATTTAGTTGCACAAATTGTTATTTATAAATCAACTAACATTTCTCAGAACAGCCCAGGTCACATCCCTAAAATATAAGTGTCCATCTTTGTCTATTAGCAGTGTTGGAAGCTACCTGTATTACAGTATACTCTGCGTTATGTGATGACATGCTCTGCAGCCTGTATTACAGTATACTCTGCATTATGTGATGACATGCTCTGCAGCCTGTATTACAGTATACTCTGCATTATGTGATGACATGCTCTGCAGCCTATATTACAGTATACTCTGCGTTATGTGATGACATGCTCTGCAGCCTGTATTACAGTATACTCTGCATTATGTGATGACATGCTCTGCAGCCTGTATTACAGTATACTCTGCATTATGTGATGACATGCTCTGCAGCTTGTCATTGCATGTACTGCAGCCTATGGGACATTGCACCCACCTTTCAGATAAAATTGCAACCAAAATAATTTGCTACGTATTCATATAATATAACTTCTAAAAGCAATTACAGCAGTGCTTAAAATTTCTAGTCTGAATTTGCCTAAAAGGTGACATCGCCGCTCGGGATCCAGGGGGTAGGGCAAGGTGAGTTCTACTTACCTTAACATGTCCTTCGCAGGCACCGCCATCTTTTCCCGGCGGGTCCTCTTTAGCCCCTGGTGATTCAGCACCAGGAGCCAAAGTCACTGCTGAACTCTCGCACATGTGCAAGAGTACAGCATTGAGGTCTATGGAGGATCACGTGGAATAATTAGGGTTGCCACCTGGCCGGTATGTTACTGATACAGCTGGTATTTGAGGCTATCTGGCCGGTGCCGGTATTGCAAGAATACTTGCATTGCAAAGGCCGGTATTTCTTTCTGACTGAGCTCCAGCCTACGGACGGTACAGAGATAGTTAGATCTGCCCGACTGGCCAGGAGTTCTGTCCATACTGGTCTCCTGGAACTCTGTCCACCATTTTCATACCTTGCGCTTGACTCCAGACTGCTGAAGACACAGTTTGAGCCAAAACTCAACTCTGCATCTCTACCTCCCCTGGCCATGTAAGTCTAATTAATTAAACAATAAAATGTGTCCCATGGCATGCTGTCAGGGAGTGGTAGTGTAAGAAAGGAGGCTGGAGTTAGGAAAGTGCCCTCAACGTGTTTTGATACCTTCCCATCCAGCAGGCATGGTGTCAGGGCCCTGAGACCTCACTGGTCATGGTGAACTATTTGTTATAGTGATTCACATTCACCCCTTCCCATGGCTGCCATCTGGTTGTAAATTGAAGAGCATTTTAAAAATCAAGGTGGGCTCAGAAGGCTGGAGGGGCACCTATATATTCTGTTCACGCTCCTTTATTTTAAAAGGATAGTGTAACTCACCCTCTAGCTGTCAGTGCATTAACAACAGGCTTCTGCTCCTGAGATCAAGGAAATCAATGAGTGTGTAAGATATGGAATAACTAGATATATTCCTTGTACAAATGTTATCTCACATTAAGAGCAAGGAATGATGAGCACGTCTCTTTAAAAGGTTTGTGTCAAGATCCAATTATCCTACAAAATCTAATCATACAGCTGTAGGTTGCATGCCTATAGACAGCAGCACCAAAGCCTCAGAACTGTGAGATTAGTGTAAATGTACCTCCCCTCATGTCCTTCAGGTCAGTAGGAAGGAGCCTGCTTTAGAAGCCAAAATGTTAGCTGATCCTCATTGTGCCATTATTTTTGTAGACTGGCCAGGGTTCAGTAAAAATACATTAAAGACATTGGGTTTTCTATGGAACTATTTAGTTATGGACACTTTATGAAGTCTTGTCTTCTCACCAAAGCTCCCATGTCGGATAATTCACCTTTCTCCATTCCAAGCGGAATAAAAAGGCGGGGGCGCAAACAGGGTGCACAGCGAGCAATGTACCCAGGAAAGTCACCTCAAAATGTATTCACAAAACTAACATTAACTAACAGAGGGGCAAGGTTTAACCACTTAAGGTAGGAGTGTGTCTGGGGGCCATTTAGATGAAGTTGTTATGGTAACCGGAGTGCCTCTTTAAGACCCTCCTAAAACCAGCCCTACTCCACGCACAGGTCCATCCCTAAACCGTAATGTTTTGTATAAATCAAATTGTGACATTAAATCTTTGATTGAATCCAGAGTTGTATATAAACATATGTTTAAAACTCCACCCCTGCTGTATGAACCCTAAGCCATGCTATATTAAAGGGACACTCTAAATAGCGCTTTTAGAAGTTTAGTGTCAGCAATACATGTTTGTATTCCGGACACTATAGTGTTCCTTTAACCCATCGTTGTCAATGATCCCTGTCAGTCTTCCAGTGTATAGAAGGGAGCAGGATGCCCAGTGTACTATGCCAGGGCTGTCCATGTTGAGTGACAGCCTGTCCCCGCATGCAGACTATCCCGCAGCGCTGCTGAAACACTCTGTACGTTCCTAGTGCCCAGTCCCTTCCTAGCAGCAGATTTCAAAATGTGGCTCAGGTCCCTGGGGTGTATTTTTGCTGGTAGAGTACCCCAAAATGCAGGACTGTTCCAGCAAATACGTGACTGCTAACACCTATGATTAACCCTGTATGCACTGCATTAAAAGCCACAGTAATACCCCACACACCATGCTGTATAATTTACTGCAAATATGCTGAATTAAAGTGGCACTTACACAAATTATATAAGTGTGTTATTTCTCCCTCCGTATTACAAGGGACTCGGGCTAACAAATTAAATGGAGCCAAAATTAAGCCCATTTGGTGCTCCAGCACCTGTCAGCCCCTCTCCTCCCCCCAGCAGCGCCCCTGTTTTATCATAAATCAGACCAGGATTGAGACGCTTTTCCCAAAAGACCCAGAATACAGCACATATAAAAGAGTTGCTTCCCTGGGAGTACTCCTTTCAGTAAATGGGGGTCTCCCCCCTAAACTCTCTCAATCAGAGGATGGTAGTGGTACCTGGATTGCAATGGTTCAGATCTATCTGTACACTCTATATGTTAAAAAGTACAGACCCCCCAGGTTCTGTTTCATCTGTCATAAAGAAAGCCTTTTTTTTCTGTTATTATTCAGGTGTGAAAACATTTTAAAAATCCACTTTACTAAGGCAGTCGCCCTGTCTACTTGTCTGTCATGACAATCTAATCTTCCTGAACAAAAGAAAAACAATACTAATTTCTATTAGAAAATTGGGGGTCCTAAGAGTCCTGGACTGTGACATGGCTTTTCTCTAAACTCCAAAAATTCACAAATTAGAACCAAGCGGGAAAAAAACTGAGGCAAAAGTAGTTCATCTGGAAAAAAAATCTTCACCTTGGCTTAAGTAACAACTTTTTGCCTCTGCTTTGCCAATCTGATTTATTTTAGAGTTCAGCGAATAACCATGAGTGTTTCACTCTCTGTCCCCCTTAGAGAGAGAGTGTGTGTGAATACTTATTTTCCCCCAAGATATATTAGCCAACAAGTAGGGTAATAATATGAATAGCTGGTGTCCATCTTACAGATACCACAGTTAATAACCTCATTTTACCATGACAATTAACTGAGTTTTAGGCTGATTCAGGACCATGAGAAAACAAATTCACAAAAAAACTGAGAAACGTGATGAGATGGGGAGCAATGGAGGAAATAGAGGCACGTTTTACCTGCTCTGGTCTGTACTGACCACATTTCTTTTATATTTTTGTTTAATTTTTTTTTTTTTGGTATACAGTCAGCTGTATGTATAAAGATTTTACTAAACTGGTACTAATGCTCGTATCTCCACTTCACTTAATGGCCTTTTAATCACACCTCCAGCACTTAAAAGGTTAATGCCATCAATCTGGCCCAGTGCAATAACAAGGGTAATAAAACTAATAATAATAATTACAATGACAGAATAACAGCATTTAACCAAGAAGGGTTAATCAGCTTTTACTAGTAAGTCCTGGGGTCTAGATGTTGTTACCTAACTTATTGCTCCTCATTTTATTGAAATGAGAATTATTGAAGTCTTAGATTAAAGCTGTACCTGTGTGAAGCGTCAGCTGGAACACTAACTACTGAGCTATCTCCTACCAGTATATATGTGGAAACACCAAATATAGTATAAATAAATCCATGTCACACGAATCATTAAAAGCATGCTCTAACCACCATAACGACCTAACCATCCCGTGTATAAGGAGGAAAAACATTAAGCTCAGCGTTCTTGTGAAAAAAAAAATTCTCCTTTAAAAAAAGTATGCAATTACCACGTCTAATAAATTATAATACCAAACAAACAGATTTAAAGACGTTGGGGTTTACCTGCTAAACAGGAAAACAAAGAAACTGCACATTTTAAACCAACATAGCCAGACTGGATAAAGAACTGTAAATTTATCGATTTTTACTATTTTGGTTTAAAATGACAATTCTTCACAAATCCGAGGTTAGTAAATAAATCCCAGTGTCGGTTTTCGTTTGTGTAAATAATAAGTGCACGCATGTCTATCATCGGTGAAATTTGTGGAATCAAGTGTTGTGCATGCTGTGCGATTGACACGTTGGGTTCCCCCTCCCCCCCCCATTTTCCCCCTCTGTCTTGTCCCTTCTATTTTTGGTGGATTGCAATGCCACACTTGTCAACCGCTGGGAAGTTAACATCTCAGAGCTTGTCTATACTAATGGCTCTCAGACAGAGACATGTCAGTCCGGCTGTAATGACAGACTTTATGAAATGCTGCCTACTGACTATTCCTCTCTGTAGGCTGGATCAGTTCAATCTGCCAAGTGCAAAAGCATTTGCAGTACAAGGTACACAGTCACTCTGAGCTTGACAGCTTGACTCAGACAGTGACGGAATCAAACACTCGTGCTGCTCGGGAGACAGACACAGAATGCGTGCTGAGTACACAAGGGCAGGTGTTACACAGACAGACTTGGGCAGGGCAAGTGCACCATTCCAGCTGTTACACAGCTGCACCTTGTGTAGTCAGAGTGATGGGAGTTATAGTCAAGGACAGGGCCGGTGCAAGGATTATTGCCACCCTAGGCGAAAAAATCTTTGCTGCCCCATTCGTTCTACCCACTCATGCAGACTTACCTAAACTTACCAATACACACACACACACACTGACCACACACACACTGAAACTCCTCCACACACACACACACACACACACACTGACCCATGCAGACACACACTGACCCATACACACAGACACACACTGACTCATAAAGACACACAAACAGACCCATACATATACACTGACTCATAAACACACACGATGACCCATGCAGACACGCTGACCCATACACACAAACAGACCCATACATACACACACACACTGACCCATAAAGACACGCACTGACCGATGCAGACACACGCTGAACCATGCAGACGCATGCTGACCAATACATACACAAATCGATACACACACACACACTGACTCATAAAGACACACACACAGACCCATACATACACACAAACCCAGACATCCACACACACAGACAGACAGACAGAGAGACCCATACATACACACACACACACAGACCCATACAGACACACACACACACACACACACACAAACCCATACATACACACACACACATAGATCCATACATCCACATACACACAGACAGACCCATACATACACACAGACCCATACATACACACACACAGACCCATACACACACACAGACTCATACCTACACACACACAGACCCATGTGCAGACTGACATACACAAACATACAGACTGACACACACGGCAAGTTCTCTCTTATCTGCGTTGCACTTTGCTCTTCGTTCCTGTCTTCTTTACTGCGCCCGGCATCCAACACTTTTTTCCCAGCTCCATTTCCTGTTATTCTCCTGCCCACTTGTCCCCATGTACAGGGCAAGGAGCGGGAGCAAGTCAATGACGCCCAGAAATCACAGATATCAGGTGATTGCCTACACATTTTTGAGACTTCTTCACAGATTTGGACAACTCTCATTGGGCTCAGCCTGATGAGGTGATTTAATAAAGAGGGGACTATAAGTAAAATTAGGGAAGGCCAAGCAGAAGGAAGAGAGATGTTGGTGAAATAAGAGCTAAGATTAATACGGGGTAAATAAAGTAATTGAAGAAGCAATGTGGAGAGATGGGAAACATTATTTTTTAAGAATGAAACAATTATATTGAATAATTTTGATAAAGCACAGAATATAAGGCAGAAAGAAAATCGCTATAAATCAACATTAATTCTTCATTTGATTCTTTAGTCACTCTACTTAATCTCAAAGAGCAGGAATTTTAGTGCTCATGGTGCAGAGAACCCCTTAGAGAATTAACTGAAAAACTTGTAAATTTGTTACATTTTTCATTTGGGAAAAAAATATGTGTTTTGTTATTCAGGAAAAAAGGTAACCCACATATTTCAAAAGGTAACTGATCGCCATTGATCCACTCACACAACTCTAACTAGAGTCCTTAGTAGGGGTTTGTGGGATAAATCAAGGTTCCATTGAACCTTATTGGCTGGGCCTCTTCCTGGTTTGTACAGAACTCACTGCAAAAGTTGTAACCAATGTAAATTCAGGGACTGTAAAAACGAGTGTAGTTTTCTATACAATGTATTAAAAATAGGTAATTTACAGCGAGGAGTGTACCTTTTAAGGGACAATCTAAGCACGGTAACCACTTCATTTTAGTGAAGTGGCTATAGTGCCCAGAGTCCCCTGGTGTCGTCCTACCATTTAGTGTTAAACTGTTTTTAATTGTTAAACGCTGCAGTCCTGATGAAGTGCCAGTGAGGCACAAAACGCGTTAGCCCATTCCGTCTATGCTACTTTGCCTGCTGTAAGCAGTAATGGGCGGCAGTGATTGGCTGAGAGTGTCAGCTGACCGCTTTCAGTCAATCACAGTGCCCATTGCTGGTATGAATCGGTATGGCTAGAAGGAAGTGTGCAACCTCTGCCTTAGCCACACCTCTAGTAAGGCTGGGCTGTAGGTGGCCAGGTAGCCTCATTCAATGTTAAATTGCTCAGAATTGGTATAATACTAAATGGAGGGATGGCGCCAGGAAACTCCAGGCAGCATAAGCAAATCAGTGAAATGAAATGGTGCCTACAGCGTCCCCATATATTTTAATGTGGGCATTTATAGAAAACAACACAAGCACTGCCATGTCTGTCTAGCAATAGCAGGACTCCTTCAACATTAAAAAATGACATAGTTATGTCACCTTTTTTGGGACTGGGGCAGTAATTAGCCCCCTTATTTTGTTATCTTTCGTTTTGTAATTCTTGCGCCTTTCAGATCTGCACACCTGATATCTGTCCGAGTGGTGAATGTCTTCTGCCGAATGGGGAGACGATGTCGGAGATTCACCCTCTCTCTTGATTGAAGTCGATAACAAAACAGACTGTGCAAGAGAGAAAAAGAGAGAAGGGGAAAATGATGAAAAGGTCAGACAAATTGTTACAAATCACAAAATTCCAAAAACCTTTTTATGTACTATTTTTGTGTGTGCCCTTTATTCTATTGTGCCAGGCTTTCCAAACACACAAAACGCACAGTTTATTTGATCATCTGTCAAAGAGAACATCTTTCTAAGACTGCTAACTTGAGTTGGCTCGATGGGGCATCTGCCAGGGATTTGATCTTTTATGTCGCAAACCCATAAAAAGGAATTGCTCTTCACTTTGAATCCTATTAACCAACGCAGATATGTATAATTGTAGGTCTCGTGCAGATTAAACACCCCACCCAGCCTTTTTCTCTAACCTTTTTGTGAGAACTAAACTACATATATTTTTCTTTATCAGAACACACGCAGGGGGTAAAAAAAAAAAAAGTGCAAAAATAAAATGGTAACAAAGGGAAAAATAAATTCGTAGCCTGTGCAACTGTAATCCAATATTGTTATGTGAAAAATGGTCATCTCGCCTTAGGAGACAGTAAATTAAGCGTTATGTATTAGTTTTTTGAGTGCAGTACTGGCCACATTTATTCAGCATTCCTGCCGTGTACCTTGGAGATGACCTCTAGAAAAAGGCAAGGCTAAACTAATCCCGTGGATGTCAATCTGTAGGCCTCTTCCACATGTGCTTGCAGTTTAGATTAATAAACTGTCTATTTTTAAATTGTGTGGAAACCACTTCAATTCTAAATACCCAGCTAGCATGTTAAGTATAGAGAAATTCATGCCAAGTCACACTTCCCCTGTCTCTCATAGGAAACATCAGCTCATACACGTTATTCTCCTATTTTATAAGACGTGATAATCAGTTTTTGTCTTTTTGGCGTACGGAAGGAGGGCGTGCACAGGAGGCCTGTGAGATTAAAATAATTGTTACGCCTGATAAATCCTTCATTTATCTAAGACACTAGAAAAGAATTTAGAAACCTAAGATGTATTTTATTTTTTAAATACATTTATTAAAACACACATTGTGCGGACACTTGATTTTGGAAAATCGAAACCACATTTACAATCACTATTCAACTTTAATATAAATTGTACTTTATAAAGGTGTACCATTTTTATACCACAACTCTGCTTTTCTGGTTCATCCGCAAATTAACCCATCTGCTGTGCCCCTTTCCTAATATTTCACTCTCTTACCACACTGGCCAAACAAACTTTCTCTTCCCGTGTCAGGTAAAAACCACCAAACGAGGCAGTGAAAAGGCACCGACCTAGACAGGTAAAATCTGTTGCTTGGGCTAATGAGGAAGCATTAACTCAAGCAGTAATGGACGGAGGAGACTGGCTGAGAGTGTCAGTTGACCACTTTTAGTCTGTCACGGCCAACCATTGTTGATATGGAATGGTATAGCCAAGGAAGAGTGTGTGATCTCTGGCTTACCCATACCACCAGTTGGGGCTGGACTGTAGAAGGCCAGATACCCTCATTCAGTGTTCAAAAATGGTTTAATATTGACTTGAGGATTTGAGGGTACAGACACTATAACCGATAACCAATAACGGTTGTGGTGCCTCAAGTGTTACCTTAAAACAAAAAGGAAGAACTAAAGTAGTTCATACCATGTAAAGTCTGCTTGAATGGGGTCCAACTCATGCTCATGAACTGCTGTTTCACAAGCGGTAGCCACCATACTGCTGGAGCAAGTCTCACAGTATCTGACCAGGTAGAAGGTTGTTTGCTTGAAGGTTGTCAAGCAAACCTTCAAGGTGACATAACCCCCTTTGGCCTACAGGAAAGTGAGCATGCGGTCGGTCACCATCCCAGCAGCAGTCCCAAGAGACAGGAGAGTCAAGCATTTCCAGCTAGCCTGTTTAAAGTAACAGATCAGTCCCTGCCAGTCCCTGCTAAAGTCAGATCAAACTGATTTCCAGGTAACCTGTAGAGATCTGCAAATAAAGGCTATGATCACATTCCCATAAGTAGAAGTTTAAAACTGGTCAACGAAGCAGCCATATTTATTTCAAATGGCATTCGGTGCCTGCCTCTGTATAGTCCATAGTCTATAGAATACAGCCTATACTGTGTTACAAGTTTAACAATTGTAAAAATAAAAGATTCTCGTTCGATGCTCTCTGTTTCCAACAATCCCTTGTAATGAGATACTGTGTTATCCTGAGGAATGGAATATGTTTCATGTAGAAGGACATAAAGAACTCTTAATATAGATTATCACAAAAGAGGACGGTATCCCACCTTTTTCAAAATTGTTTTAGGGTCTCAAAGTTCACACAAATGATAAATTGACATTTTAACATTGCACCAGGAAACAAATTTCCCCCAAAGCCTTTTCACAAAAAAAAAAGTCATTTGGATTTGTGAAACAGAACAAAAGTATAAAAAAAAACGTAATAAAATGTGTTTTGAAAAAAAAAAGTGAAAGACGAAAAATGGCATTAAATCATGGCTCCTTCCTTAGTTCACTCATTAAAAGTGGCCTTTTGTAAGGTAAAATTATCATTGTAAGCAATAAGATCTTAAAAAAAATAATTCACGGCTTTCTCACCCTTTAATATGATAGCCGCCAACGGCTAATTTTTTCCTTAATGGCACCACGGCTATAAATTTTGCCCAAGCTGTGCTCCCTGTTCACCTGCTCATTCTATCTTGGCAGGCCTCTATCTCCGTGATCCCACTTAAATCTGGGACATATGCTTGCGTCTCTTCCTCAAACTTGTAACCTCTCACTATTTAATCTAACATTCCGAGTCCTGTAACGGCAGCAACTAAAAGTACAGCTAAACTGGGGTCTAATAGTTTGATTGTTTTAAAATGAATCATTAAATTTAACAGTAGGATATGCCCCCGGCAATGAAAATACAGCGAACTAGCTGTACTGAGTATCACGTGGACATTTATTTTCTGTCACAAATCTCTGAAATATTTCTTTAAGTATCTTTGAAGAAGCCCTAATATTAAAAAAAATCAAAAAAAAAAAATCCTATTTTTACCAAAGCCAACAGAATTGAAGAAGAAACTAGTGGGAAACACAAACTTTGTTGTTTTTTTTTTTCTTTTTTTTTTTCTCTCTCTGTTCATCTTTTCCTTTCTTGGTGAAGACTAAACCACTGTATTCATTCATGTTAACGCAAGTGTAATAATGGGAAATTACACTATAACAGTCGTTCAATGTATTAAAGAAAAAAACAATGGAATTTTCCCTTTCTTTATATGTGGGCTTTTGGTTCGAGGGGGAGGACAAGGGAGAAGGGGATGCTTGGCTGGGGAGAGAGGGGGAGAGAGAGAGAGGAGGATTGGGGTGGCTGAGATTCTGTTCCTACTTTTTTTATGTTTGTTACTGTCTAAGTTATTTTGTCTAACGGTCTAAAAAATATATATATATAAATTGTTTGAATAAAAAAAATAATAAACTTTGCTTCTCTGGTTTGTATTTTGAATACAAATCAAACAAATATTTATGTTTCAAAAAGGAAAAACACTTTATTTTATTCCCCCCCAAACTATTTTTACTAAACAGGACACCACCTCTCCCAAATGCAACAGAGACATAAATCAAAACACAGAGCTTCAACTGCACACATGTTTAGGGTTATTTTCCCAATTTTTTATTTCTCTTAAATTGATGGTTTTTTTTTTGTTTGTTTGTATGCATTCAGTGCCACCCATATACTTACTGGCATGATTCTGATAGGATACCAGGCTCACTGATTTTATTCTGATTGTTTGAGCCGACTTAAAATTCTTTCAACAACGAATAAAATGTAATAAATCACACACCCTACTATTAAAACCAGCAGGCCCAAAGCATACTGGAAAAATGGCTTCTTCCACGACTGAAAGGAAGCATTTTCTCTTTACTCTAATAGATTCTTTATATTTAAAGGGACACTATAGTTATCCAGAACACTTCAACTCATTGAAGTGGTCTGGGTGCTGTGTCCCAGTACCATTTACTCCTCAAATATAAAACACAGCAGTTTTTGAGAAACTGCAATAATTGCAGGGCAGCCTCTAGTGGCTGTCAACAAGACAGCCACTAGAGGCACTTCCTTGTGGCGCGAGGGAGGGGAGGACCTGTGGGCTCTATATTTCATAAAACACTGGTTTTGGTTAAAGTAACCCCCACCCTCCCCCCAAAGTTTAATTAAAAAAAGATTTAAAACACACCTCCATTCCATTACTGAGTCCAAGTTCTCCCTCACCCTGACTCTATTTGCCTGATGGCACTCCTCAATGGAGGGAGAGGAAAGTCAGGGAGAATGGATCTAGAGGAGAACAGGGGAGGCACGGATGGGGGGTGGGGGGGGGGGCCTGTGCTTCGATTGACTGTCTGGCGCAAGCATGCTGCGCGTGCTGGCATCAGATGGCAATTTTGGAGTTTCTCTTTAATATTAATTTTTGATACAAGGTTTAAAAGAGAATAAAATGCTATATTTTGCAGAGCGCTTTACCAATCTAATCCTGAGCCAATAGACGTGAGTCTGCATTCAACTATAATGTGATCGACATTTCCTACAGGCTGACTGAGCATCATGGGACATGTAGTTTGCTAACACCTACAGAGCCAACATTACTTTATACTCCCCTAATAGGAAGATTTGTGGACATTCAGCCAGACACTATTTACTATTTAATCATTTGTATTAGGATTGATTATTATTGTTATGGATGGTTAATAATACATTAATTATAGGAATCGAAACCTTCTCCTAGAACTGCTCCTATTCCTCCTGTACATCCTCTACCTATTCTGTCACCTATTGTCTAATACTCTGCTCTCCTCTTCACTCATTTGGTTCATGAAATGGACATATTACCATCAGGTAAACACAGAGACATTGCTCATTTATTACCACCATCCCGTACTCCAATCTTAACGAGCACCGGATTCATTAAAACAAGCTTACTCCATTACAACCTTTCATGCTGTGCTTGTGTTACCTTTCATGTTGTGTATGTGTTACCTTTCGTGTTCTGTTTGTGTTTCTTTTAATTTTTTTTGTATTAAATTTCGTGTCGTGTTTTTGTTACATTTCATATTGTGCTTGTTACCTTTCGTGTTGTGTTTGTGTTATCTTTCATGTTGTGTTTGTGTTACCTCTCATGCTGTGCTTGTGTTACCTTTGACTGGGCAGACTAGATGGGCCGAATGGTTCTTATCTGCCGTCACATTCTATGTTTCTATGTTTCTATGTTTCATGTCGTGTTTGTGTTACCTTTCGTGTCATGTTTTTGTTACCTTTCATGTTGTGTTTGTGTTACCTTTTGTGTCGTGTTTTTGTTACCTTTCATGTTGTGTTTATGTTACCTTTCATGTTGTGTTTATGTTACCTTTCATGTTGTGTTTATGTTACCTTTCATGTTGTGTTTTTGTTACCTTTCAGGTTGTGTTTGTGTTACCTTTCGTGTTGTGTTTGTGTTACCTTTCATGTTGTGTTTGTGCTACCTTTCATGTCGTGTTTTTGTTACCTTTCAGGTTAAGTTTGTGTTACCTGTCGTGTTCTGTTTGTGTTACCTTTCGTGTTGTGTTTGTGCTAAGTATAATTTATGTTAAAGTTCTGAATATGAGCAATCTGATAAAGTGTGACATTCTACATCTCTGTAACCTGCAGCTCTAATACCTACCAAAATCTTTAATAAGAAAAAAATTAAACAAATAAGTAAATATCTGCACAGTGAATGAACCAAAAGAAGATTAGAGTTTTGCCAATTCTTGTCGGGAAAACCAAGTGCAGTCGCTCCATCAACTTTAACAAAGGGAAGATATTCTGCCGTCTGTGCTGCAATGCAACTTTGAAAAGGCGCTTATTTGAAGCCATTAATGGATGGGCTTTGCTGTCTGATAGTACAGCATAACAAACAGATATTTTTTTTAACCATCCATCACAGCTCCTGTCAGCGGAACAAATAACCCTGTTTTTATACATCTATCTCGCCTGTTTTTATTCCAGCACAAAGTGTTTCCTGTTTGAAGCTTTCGGCTTTAACTCTCCTATCTAAATAGGTACTTATCACTTAACACAGAGGTGGTGCAGTGACATATGTTCTGCCTGCATGCCCTCCCCTACCCGGCTGGAAGCATTCAAAGTGATTATAATAGCAGTTATCATTTAAGAACTATAACCTACGCACAATAAATGATTCCAGAAGCCCAGCCGGGTAATTTTATTTTCTTTTATATATTTATTTTGCTGTCTGTATCTAGATTCTATCTAGTCATCTTCTCCAGCATAGGAATCCTAAATAAGGCTCGTTGGAGAAGGATAAACTGTCATAGAGACAAAGAATGGACCCTTTTTATTTTAAATACCCTGAGCTATTTAAGGATCATACTTGTGTTTGTTAATGTGTCCGTCACGTGACCGTTACCGTTTAATGATAAAAATGTATAGCCTTTTAAATTGTAGAAACCACAGTTATCAAATCGAAAAAAGGTGTATTATGAGTATCAGTAATTTTAGGAACGGATATTATATCTCAAAGAGCACTGTCCTTATTAATTTGGCCACAAGTATAAAACATGATAATATATAAGAATTAAGGAAGGATACTGGATATGTGAAACACTGTTTTCAGCCAAATTCAGCGATTGCCCAGTTTTATTTGGCTTGGATGAGTGAGGCCGAAAGATGGTGGATCAGAAATACGTTGGGATGCACAGAAAACTAATGGCCATTATTCTGATGTTAAAAGTAGCACCACAACTTGCATGCCTTGCCGCCATTATACCGCAATGTCATAAAGGAGAATTAAATGGACACAAAGAACCTTTTCCAGCTTCGGTGATGTGGACGGGCTGTGGCGATTTGACAGAATGTTGTGGTAGGCCACTGCTCACTGCATATCATTGAACAGGGAGAGTAGAGTTCTATAACTAGTTAAAAGTTGTTCATAAAAACCAGATGGACTGCAAACTCCTTTTGCATTAATAACCGGGACAATAAATTGAAGTGGTTATTGTGCTTTGATTGCTCATGTGTGCGTTTGATACATTTGACTGTATTTGGTTTTCCTCTCCCTAAAAAATATCTATCAATTATTAACTATTATAACAAAATTGAAAAGCGAACTGCAAATTTTAGCTCACATTAGCCAAACTGGAAAGATAACTGGATGAGAGAATTCGTCAAATTTCAAGTTCCTTTGTTTATTCTCCACAATTCTCAATTTAATGAATAACTCTGTAACTATTTAACCAGATCTTTTTTAAAGCTATTCATATGACCCAAAAGCCATTTTAATTTGTTACATTCCCCATTGTACTGCCTTTTAAAGCAATGAACACCCAATCGTTCGCTGACTTCATTAGTCAGGGGCTACGTTTGGAGAGACAGGTCGAGCAGGAATAAGATGTAAAAAATGTATAATACAATGTCATGAATCCATAGAACATAGAATAGTAAAATATACATTATATAAAAAATTCACAAGGTACCGGCCCAATATCTTTAATCTATTTGTATAAATTAAACAAGAACTGTCTAGACGGGCCAAGAGTCAAACCCTATAAAAATAATATTGCTCAAAGCCAAAGCTGAAATCATTTTAAACACATGTATGAAAGCAATTTCATCTGAATAACAATATGTGGAAGACACAGAGCACTCCGGGCAGAAACGAGTGGTTCAAAGCCTTGCACGGTGATGCAATAAAAGGCTTTTCAGTTCAATCCACAGCTTGAAGTTAAAGCTCTCAGGACTGTACGACACATTGGAGGGCTAAGGAGGATAAACTTGCAAGACACAGCTGGCCCCTATTTATTTGGAAAAGCTCCCATGTCCCATCTAATCCCTGGGCATAAAAAGGCTGAATGTGTTTGTTGACTAAAATGGCTTCCTACTGGGAGTTGGAGCAACCCTTAAATCAAAACCCTTAATTCACAGGGAATGTTGCCAGTTAGCCTTCTGTCCCGTGCGAGAGGCGTACGGGTCTGTAAAACAAGCCACCAGGAGCTCTGGAGAGGGACTTATAAGCAATCCTTGTAGTTGGATCATGTGATGTCATTCCACTGCCTCCGTGGGATCAAAGGTTTTTTTTTTTTTAAATAAAAAGCATTATATCGGGAATACGGGCTGGACAGCTGTTATTGAAAAAGGATCAAGAGAATCATAGACACCACAAATCCATATCTTGTTTGTACAACACGGGCTTGATGTTGTTGCTTCTTCTCCAGATGGTGTCAAATATGACAATTGACTGATGTTAATCTAAGTATCGTTAGACCATAGACTGAAACAGGAGTCATCTGATTTAAGGCTCGTTTAAATCCCCTATCGGTATACAAAAGCCCATTCTTAATTCTTTGTAATCCCGATTTATTACATCTATTACAAGTATTATATTATTTTTATATGCCTGTTGCAAGAAGCAATTTTCTGTGAAACTGCACTAAAAGCTAATTAAACAAACACTTTTTTTAATCCTCTCTTCTTGGTGGTGTCAGTGGATCTGCTCACTGATATGAATCTAATGTATCACTGTAATGGGAAGAGATCTCGGTGACTGACAAACTGCCCCAAGGGAGCCGAGATTGACTTAACCGTTATAATGCAAAACGGGTACTGAAGTAGAGAATGATTCTTCCCGCTAAATGTCCCTATCCTGACTCCTGCATGGAAAAGTTACTGTTATATTAGCAGCAGGTTCACTGTTTCTTTATGCGACTCAGCTTTGAAACCGTTAAAGGGACACTCCAGGCTCCCACACACGTTAGGTGCACTGTGTAGGTTAGGTTACAGTTAGTTATACTGGGTGGGTTTATATTATTAAAGGGACACTCCAGGCTCCCACATACGTTAGGTGCACTGTGTAGGTTAGGTTACAGTTAGTTATACTGGGTGGGTTTATATTATTAAAGGGACACTCCAGGCTCCCACACACGTTAGGTGCACTGTGTAGGTTAGGTTACAGTTAGTTATACTGGGTGGGTTTATATTATTAAAGGGACACTCCAGGCTCCCACACACGTTAGATGCACTGTGTAGGTTGGGTTACAGTTATACTGGGTGGGTTTATATTATTAAAGGGACACTCCAGGCTCCCACACACATTAGGTGCACTGTGTAGGTTAGGTTACAGTTAGTTATACTGGGTTGGTTTATATTATTAATGGGACACTCCAGGCTCCCACATACGTTAGGTGCACTGTGTAGGTTAGGTTACAGTTAGTTATTCTGGGTGGGTTTATAATATTAAAGGGACACTCCAGGCTCCCACATACGTTAGGTGCACTGTGTAGGTTAGGTTACAGTTAGTTATACTGGGTTGGTTTATATTATTAATGGGACACTCCAGGCTCCCACACACGTTAGGTGCACTGTGTAAGTTAGGTTACAGTTAGTTTTACTGGGTTGGTTTATATTATTAATGGGACACTCCAGGCCCCCACACACATTAGGTGCACTGTGCAGGTTAGGTTACAGTTATACTGGGTGGGTTTATATTATTAAAGGGACACTCCAGGCTCCCACACACGCTAGGTGGACTGTGTAGGTTAGGTTACAGTTAGTTATTCTGGGTGGGTTTATATTATTAAAGGGACCAGGGCCGGTGCTTGGATTTTTAGGTACATAGGCGAAGATGCATTTTTCCGCCCCCCCCCCAAAAAAACATCTTCACCTATGTGCCTCTTAACCAGCCCCTCTCCCCTCCCCGACCAATAGTGGTCCCTTCCCTGCCCCTTAGTGTTCTTCTCCCCTCCCCCCTCTTGTCCCTGTCTCTTGGTGTTTCTCTCCCATTCCCTCCCTGTCCCTTGGTGCACCCCACACCCCGTTAGTGGTTACACTCCCCTTCCTGGTGTGCCTTCTACCTCTATTGTTGCATTGCCTAGCGGAGCAGATCCCCTAAAGGAGCTTCAGTTTTCTGTACCCGGCCGAACTGACAGGGAGTGCTCTCTCTGTGAGCACCTCCTGTCAGTCTGGCCAGGTACAGGAAACAGAAGCTCCTGTACTGCGCTCTGCTCCGCTACACTCTGTACACACTGACAGTCACACGCTCAATGACAAACATACAGACGTCACTGACAGACACAGACTCATTGACACTCATTGACAGACACACGGATAGTCACACACATACTCAATGACAAACATACTCTCACTGATTTGACAGACACACACTCATACACTGACAAACACACTCATCATACACTGACAGACACACTCCTAAACTCACATGCACACACACAGACGCACTCACTCACACACGCTGTCACTCATAGACGCACGCTGTCACTCACAGACGCACACTCTGTCACTCACAGACGCACACGCTGTCACTCACAGACGCACACGCTGTCACTCACAGACACACACACAGACACTCACAGACACACACACTGTCACTCACAGACACAGACACTCACAGACACACACACAGACACTCACAGACACACACACTGTCACTCACAGACACACACACTGTCACTCACAGACACACACAGACACTCACAGACACACACAGACACTCACAGACACACACAAATACACTCACAGACACACACACTGTCACTCACAGACACAGACACTCACAGACACAAACAAATACACTCACAGACACACACACTGTCACTCACAGACACTCACATACACACACACTGTCACTCACATATACACACTGTCACTCACAGACACACACGCTGTCACTCACAGACACACACACAGACACTCACAGACACACACACTGTCACTCACAGACACAGACACTCACAGACACACACACTGTCACTCACAGACACACACACTGTCACTCACAGACACACACACAGACACTCACAGACACACACACTGTCACTCACAGACACACACACAGACACTCACAGACACACACACTGTCACTCACAGACACACACACTGTCACTCAGACACACACACAGACACTCACAGACACACACACAGACACTCACATACACACACACTGTCAATCACAGACACACACACAGACACTCACAGACACACATCACATACATTCACTAATTATTTTAATAAATATACATTTT
This sequence comes from Pelobates fuscus, assembly GCF_036172605.1. Taxonomy (NCBI): domain Eukaryota; kingdom Metazoa; phylum Chordata; class Amphibia; order Anura; family Pelobatidae; genus Pelobates; species Pelobates fuscus. The sequence goes on along the minus strand of NC_086323.1, from coordinate 14,732,900 downwards.
CCACCCAGCCTCCTTACCTGGAGAGCTGGTGTGGATGATGCATCCTTCCCTGGGGTCCTGCTGAGCGGCGTGCGGCTGTGCTGTGCGGAGATCAGGCGCTGCGAGGGAGCTCTAATCTCACCGCTCTGCTCCCTTGCACGCTGTCTGCTGATACCGCGGGAGCCGGAATATGACGTCATATTTCGGCTCCCGCGGTAATCAGCAGACAGCGCGCGAGGGAGCAGAGCGGTGAGATTAGAGCTCCCTCGCCGCGCCTGATCTCCGCACAGCACAGCCGCGCCGGGGGCCGAGATGGTGGCTGGCAGGAGGGAGAGCTTCCCTCCTGCCGGTCACTGAAATTTTGCGCCCCCAGAGCCCGTGCGCCCTAAGGCGGCCGCCTGTGCCGCCTTATGGACGCGCCGGCCCTGAAAGGGACACTCCAGGCTCCCACACACGTTAGATGCACTGTGTAGGTTAGATTACAGTTAGTTATACTGGGTGGGTTTATATTATTAAAGGGACACTCCAGGCTCCCACACACGTTAGATGCACTGTGTAGGATAGGTTACAGTTAGTTATACTGGGTGGGTTTATATTATTAAAGGGGCACTCCAGGCTCACACACACGTTAGATGCACTGTGTAGGTTAGGTTACAGTTAGTTATACTGGGTGGGTTTATATTATTAAAGGGGCACTCCAGGCTCACACACACGTTAGATGCACTGTGTAGGTTAGGTTACAGTTAGTTATACCGGGTGGGTTTATATTATTAAAGGTCCACACCAGCCCGCCAGGAATCCAGGTGAGTGGCCAAACTGTGTCTAAATAGTTTGCCGCATTACCAGGGAACCGCATAAGGGTACTCCCGGCATCATAATCAGTAGAGCGGGCTGTAGTGTTTATGGAGAAACCCTATTAACAAAATAAATGTTTAGTTTTACAGTACAGGACATAGACTGGATATGGGCACGTGAAATACAAACATACATGTCTCATGGGTAACACAAGTAGAGCGTGTACAAATAGCACTAGCCACGCTCTCTCTTTAAAGCTGAACCTTTACTAGCCATTTAATTCCACTTAATTTCAGCCAATCAATGCCAACACAGAACTTTGAGAGCCATCCACACTTACCTTTGGCGTACTGGGAGTCATGATATCTTTCTGTAAAGAATTTTTGCTGCCGAAAAAGAAAATAAGAAAAAGCATAAGTAAGCTGCAAATGACAGTCTACAGACACATTTAAAATAAACTGTACTGGTGTCGTGGAACCCGACCTATACTGCAGTGCCCTTTGATATATTGTTTTCCATGCCACAGTGCCAAAATGTTGTATCACTGAGCAGAAAGCAAAGCTAAAGGAGAAATATAAGATATTTTATGTATAGTCTATCTCATGAATAACATGCACCCAGACGGGTCAAATCATTTCATTAATTTGCTTTGCCATATATATCGTTTTTAATCCAGAAATAACTCTAGCGGAATTCTATTGGACTATTGACGAAGTCCAGGCCTGCCAGTGGCTGGCAATGCTGTCTTATTGTCATGACTTTAGTTACAGACATTGGGCAATGTTCAAAGAGCACATCTGGGGCAACGTTCTAAAAGTGGAGCAATCATAGGGACATTCTAATGGTTTCCATGGTGACTGCTACCCACTTAGAATTTTGAACCCGTACCTCTCTTTATAAGCACGGCCAATAGAATTCTTTTGCAATCTATAATCAGTTTGTTCATATAGCAGCAAACATACATCAAAGCTGCAAAGACATGCAATTAATACGAAGTCATAATAATTACTATATAAAGATATGTTAAAGTAGCGGTTGTCACATGGCTTTTGTTCTGTGTGTCCAATACATAGAAACATAGAATGTGACGGCAGAAAAAAAACATTCGGCCCATCTAGTCTGCCCAATATTTCTAAATACTTGCATTAGTCCCTGGACTTATCTTATAGTTAGGATAACCTTATGCCTATCCCACGCATGCTTAAACTCCTTTACTGTGTTAACCTCTACCACTTCAGCTGGAAGGCTATTCCATGCATCCACTACCCTCTCAGTAAAGTAATACTTCCTGATATTATTTTTAAACCTTTGTCCCTCTAATTTAAGACTATGTCCTCTTGTTGTGGTAGTTTTTCTTCTTTTAAATATAGTCTCCTCCTTTATTGTGTTGATTCCCTTTATGTATTTTAATGTTTCTATCATATCTCCACCAATACTACTGGTGTTTGTATTATAAATATGTGCCATCACGGTTTATTGTGGCGGTAGGGCAGGCAATGAGATGAAGTGGTCTGAGTGCCTTCAGTGGTCCTTTAACGTTACCTATACTAAACCCAACAATGGCGATAACCACTGGGATATCTACACTGTTACTTGGTTGTGCCAAGTTTGGTGGCTTATTGACAAGTCTGGATATATGGAATAGGCAAGCATAACCTGGAGTGTGGCAAACAGCTTGGCCCTCTGCCTGCCCTTCACTGACTCTCTGCCAAGTTCAAGCTCGGAGGCCGCTAATAAGAATATCAATGGATTCTGTTTGCTAAAGTACAAAGTGGTATATTCACTAAACTGTGAATTATGAAACAACGTAAAGGCCAAAATAGCTAGACTTGGAGAATTTGTCCAATGTCATTATTGTGGCATAAAACATACAGTTTAGTAAATAGACCTCTCCGATATTATCTCACCTTTATCTGTGCACGTTAAACCATGAGTTCTCTGTAATATTAGAGAGAAATTATCAGTGTATTATAAAGAACTAAAATAAGGACTTCAACCGGTTTTCCTACTTAGCAATGTTGGACTAAATCCCTTTTCATTTCTCCACTATATATACATGGGAATATATACTGTATATATAAATGTACACGTTTCTCAAAGTCCAACGTGAGCTAAGCCAGTGATACATAACAGTGATTTTTGTATTTTTCTGTGGGTAGTTTTACACTGTTTATTTATATATATACTGCATGCACTATTTTACATCCAGAGATCTTCTTTTTATTACACGAAGAAGAACCATGACACATATATTTGATCCTTGTAAGATTAGCGGGACGCTCTAATTTCCCCGGGATGTATGTGTTACATTATTACAGACAACACATTTCTAGAAATAAGGGCTAATACAATATGTCAGTGCAGCCCAACGCCAATGATTGCGGCAATGATTTGTTAGATCTGCTTGCTGTCCTGTTAATGTTAGCAGCTTGCCAATAAACGCCAGCGTTCCCCCCCACCCCCTCCCCGTTACGCTCCCGGAGCTATAGGCCTGAAATTTAATAACGCCATTTCCCCCTTAAGACAGGTTAAATTTGAAACAATTACATATCAAAGCCAACGTCCCAAACCGGATTGAGCTATAATTTTTTTGGTTATTAAAGTAATCTTTCTGATGTAAATTCTCCTGCTAACATGCTGCAAACAGCGGAGGGAAATAAATTATTTCTCACTGATTCGATTTGTCAGGTCACAGAGCACCTGCAGCCCTAAAGAATCTCTGAAATATGTTTCCGAGGCTGCCGGGGCTGGTGAGTGCATTTAGTACAGGGCTGGTCGCTTGCCCCCTTTCGCCAGACGCAAGCACGCCGTTGGCCTCCTGGCATTGATGGATGTGAAGGTTGAAGGGGGATGCTGTATATTTAATAATGGAATTTGTATGCAAGCCTGCACTCAGAAGCTGAGGATGAGCGATCAGGAGCCAGCAAGTATTAGAACCCCCCCTGCTAAACAGATGCTGACAATGGAACAAGACTTATCAAATCAGATCTACTCTGTATTAATCACATCCACGCGCACCCGCGCATACACACATACTCACACTCCAGAACACACGGGCAGCCCCCCACCCCACACTCAGCATTTGCACAACAGGACACATCAATACATTTTTATGAGAGTTTTTTTAAGAGATAAACACATGAGATGTGACAGAAAAAGCAATATTGCTGTCAGCTTCACTTTGTTCAGGGCACTTTAGTCCCGGATGCTGAACAGCCCTGGCATGGGGGAGAAAATTGAATTTGCCGTTCTTTAATGCTCCTTGATTTGGCAGATGGCTTGGTGTTATGAAATGAGAAGCGATAGGAGAAAAGTGTCTTCTCCTGGGGCTATGTGCAAGGCTTCTCTTCATCTGCCCAGTGCGATTCCTGACTGCCACACACCGATTCAGATCAGACGCCAATCGCTGGCTCTAATCAAAGTCTCGACAAGCCCTCCACTTCCCTTTAAACACGAAAGGAATGTACGGTGACAATTAAAGGGGCTTTATACCCAATTTTACACTTCTATCCTATGTGAACAAACGTTCCCCGGCATTCACTTATTTTATTAATACAACTTTGGGATGTTGATAGAGCCAAGTGATGTGAAATGACCTGTGTTTTTAAAGCAGATTAGCTAGGTGAAGCACTCTGACCACATCACCCTGCTGTTACATTTAGCAAGTTACTTCCTGGTCTGGGCAGAGCTCACTGCAGAAACTGCAAAATTTGGTGATTTGCAGCAAATGCAGACTTATTTTCTAAATCTATTGTTTTTTTGCATCATTTTAATGTATTATTCCTTTGAGGTAGGGAACTGTAGATAAACTCTGGTAGCTCTTTCAAAGCGTGAAGGTGTACATTTTTGATTCAAAGGAACACTATCACCACCATAACCACTACAGCATCCAACAAATATTTGGATACTTACCTTGCTGTGTCAGGCACGTGCGATTGATCTGGACTGAGCTGCTATAATAAAGCGGATATTCACATTTCCGCTTTATCGAACCAACTCATACCAGGTTTACACAGTATTCTTTGGCTGTGAGATGCTGAGCACAGCAAGGCAAGGGGCAAACAATTTATAAGCAACTACCGTTGGATGGCGCCCGTGGGCTCCTGGCACTATAACCACTACAGAACTCTGCAGTGGTTATGTTGCCTAGTGTGTCCTTTTAATCCATAGTTCGACAATGGCTCTCTAGCATGAAAAGATTTAAACAGCCTTAGCGAAAACTCCTCATTAACAATTCACAGATATTCAATTGGTTACATAATGAGACAGACAGGCATGACAAATAAATAATATTTAATCTTAAAAGTGCTAGGAATTATCCGTAATGCAAAAGAGAAGTGTTTGAGATCTCACAAAAAGCCAGCTTAATGACTCCAAAAGGCCCATGAATATCGCTACATCACATTTACAAATGAAGACGTCCTATTACTTTCAATGAGAAAATGGCTAGATAAAAACTGTTGCAATTTCTTTGTGAAGACGTTGCTAAATCCCCCAATGGCTTTTAATGTACGTAGACAGAGGAGCGAAGGTTTGCAGTCTGGGCACTGCTATAATTAGCCATTTACATAGTAACCACCCTGTGCCAGCAGATTATTCCAATGCCATCTTTTTCTCCGTGCCCGGATGATACATGCGTTTTAAATTATAACATGTACACAGGAAATTAGTTACCGAGTTGGATATTCATGGCCCGATGTGACACTTTTAATTAAGGTGATTTACAGCGAATAATAATTTGAAAGTAAAAAAACTCCTGTTCTGTGTCCTCGTAAAAAAAATTAATAGCAGTGGGTTTTTTTTTTTTTTTTTTTTTCATAACTTACAGTTTATTTTAATATGTTTAGTTTTTCTAACAAAAAGGTAAAAATCCCAAAGTTCCATGCCATTTATTCTTCCACGATACTTGTAATTAGCAACTATGCAACATAATTACAAACTGATAACATCAAAATAAATATCAAAAGATATCTATCTACCGATCTGTCTATCTATCTACCGATCTGTCTATCTATCTACCGATCTGTCTATCTATCTACCGATCTGTCTATCTATCTACCGATCTGTCTATCTATCTATCTATCTATCTATCTGCCAATCTATTTATCTATTTGCCGATCTATCTATCTGCCAATCTATCTATCTACCGATCTATATATCTACCGATCTGCCTATCTATCTATCTATCTATCTGCCAATCTATTTATCTATCTGCCGATCTATCTATCTGCCAATCTATCTATCTACCGATCTATATATCTACCGATCTATCTACTGATCTATCTATCTATCTACCAATCTATCTACCGATCTATCTATCTATCTACCAATCTATATTCCGATCTATATGCCGATCTATTTATCTATCTACCGATCTATATGCCGATCTATCTATCTGTCTACCGATCTATATGCCGATCTATATGCCGATCTATTTATCTATCTACCGATCTATATGCCGATCTATTTATCTATCTGCCGATCTATTTATCTATCTGCCGATCTATTTATCTATCTGCCGATCTATCTATATATCTACCAATCTATATGCCGATCTATTTATCTATCTACTGATCTATCTATCTACCGATCTATCTATCTATCTACCGATCTATCTATCTAGCTATCTACCGATCTATCTGCTGATCTATTTATCTATCTGCCGATCTATCTATCTGCCGATCTATCTATCTATCTACCAATCTATATGCCGATCTATTTATCTATCTACTGATCGATCTATCTACCGATCTATCTATCTATCTACCGATCTATCTATCTAGCTATCTACCGATCTATCTACCGATCTATCTATCTAGCTACCGATCTATCTATCTACCAATCTATCTATCTATCTACCGATCTATCTATCTACCAATCTATCTGCTGATCTATCTATCTGCCGATCTATCTACCGATCTATCTATCTATCTGCCAATATATCTATCTATCTGCCGACCTATCTACCGATCTATGTATTTATCTACCGATCTATCTGCCGATCTATCTATCTATCTGCCGATCTATCTATTTATCTGCCGATCTATCTATCTATCTTTCTATCTACCTACCAATCTATCCATCTATCTACCGATCTATGTACCGATCTATCTATCTATCTATTATCAAGTAAACATATTTCCCATGTAAGTGGATTAATCTCACTTTTCTAAAAAGGGTAGGCATTAGGTTGTTAGAGTAGGACCTGCCAAGAATGGGGTACATTAACATTATGGCAGGCTTATGCAATGTATGATCATATACTGTAACTAAACCCCCATTATTTTGCCTAGTTTAGGTGTTTTTAAATAAAACTATTACATTCTGTTAGATTTAATATTGCTGTTTAGTGAGTGCGCTGGGTCTTGTGTATTGTATTAATTGGCCCCAGCAGCACTCCATTTATGCACGTTACGGTGAGTGCAGCCCCTTGGTTTCATATTTATATTTGGGAGTCAGGCCAACTCCTTGGTTTTGCACCCCTCCCTGTCACAGGTGCCTCGTTCCAGGGCCCTATTTAACCTTGTACTGCGAGAGCCCAAGATGGGGATTACATTTTCCCCGAGTAAGTGGGTTAATCTCACAAGAGCAGACATTAGGTGTCTAGAGTAGGGCCTGCCTAGAATGGGGTACATTGACGTTATGGCAGGCTTATGCAATGTATGATCGTATACTGTAACTGAACCCCCATTATTTATGCCTAGGTGAGTGTTAAAAAATCTATTACATTCTGTGAGACTTGAAATTGCAGTTTAGTGAATGGATGAATGTGCTAGGTCTTGTTTGTTATATATATATATATATATATATATATATATGTATATATATATATAAAGCTATTAACAACCTTTACAGACAAGCTCCATAAAAGGAAAGGCAGGCTAATTGTAGGATGTAGATCATCCACTAATGAAGAGCTTGAGTTGCCAAATATTTGGGATCGACCTACTGTCAGTGTACACAAGTATTAGCAGGTTTTTTGGATTGCCCATTTGGTGCGGAACATGTATAAAATATAAAATGAGGTTTCTAGATAAGATTTTAAATTATGATCAGGATTAGAGATGAGAATTAGACATTGAGGTTAGGATTAGGGGTAAGACTAAGAATTAGGTTAAGGATATAAACTATTTATATATATTTTAAGGATAAGGTCTGGTACCAGCATTAGGGTTAGGGGCAAAGTTTTGATCCAGTTAATTATAGACTAGTGTTGGGCATTGATATTTCAGTTCGGAAGTTTTTACATGGCCGACAGTTATGATTAGAATAAGGTTCAGGTCCCAAATAATAATAAAGTCCATTCTTTAAATTACACGTCCATACCGCTCGAGCCATCAGTCAGATTTCAAAAATACTAAAAATAAAATAAGATTGTGAGATCCGTGTCACTAACGAACAGTTTCCATGGCGACTGCTCCACTTTACGTTGAACACTTTTTATTTATTTGACAAACTAGAATATTCTTTTTCTCCAAGATTCCCCCACGATGATCGCAGTTGGCGCAATGCATTCACTTTAACCCTGATGAGCTGCGGGCGAAACGCGCGTTAGGGGCAAAGGGCTCTCAGCTATATCCTCATCCGGCAACAGTACCAGTCTGTGCCTAGACTTAATATCTTCTACCTTCTTTTCACAGATTGAAGGATCCTGAGCCCAACTCCGGTTATAATAGTGGGGAGTTAATTGTGGACGCATTCATGATCCACTCTGACATTATTCCCCGACCCCACAGAAGGAGTTACATTATTAGTGCTGTTTAACCTCTCTCTAGGAACTAATTTGTTACACATTCAAAGTGCCAAAAACGGTCCGAAGCACTTTGAATGTGGCCAACTTATCATTGTGGACACATCTTTGTCTGCACAAGCTACTGATTTATTCCTGTTTGCACCTACACAGGACAATCATGTAACCTTGTGTGTTTCCTACAGCTACCTTTCTGCTACATATATATTAAATGCTTTTTGGAAAGCATGGTTTACAGATCATATTTCCTGTATATGTAGCGAATATTTACTCTAAGGACTTCACCTTTCTTATATATTTGTATTGCTACAACTCTATTATCTACCAATGTATTGCCAAAAACCAAAAGTTTTTTTTTGCATATTACTAGGAGATTGATCCTGAAAACCTTTGAACAGGACCTCCTTTCTAAGATCTAGAGTGTAGTTTATTCACGAGTAAGTTAGGTGTCCACTCACCCTTAAGGTAACTTGTTACCACATAGAGTATATATATATTATTTTATTACTATTGTCATTCATCTTCCTGATACATGTAGCCAGGAAACGTCACTTTTAACTAAACTAGTAAAAGTTACATTTTATATTTAAGGGCACTCACACTCTCCTTTTTCTTTTCCACTACTGCTGTAGTCCTCTAAGGGTTAACCCCTAAATGAGTGCATACCTTTGCTTCCAATTCTCTCTTTTTTCTATTGTTCACTTTAAAGAGGGTTCTGTAGTTTTTGTCAATTTATTTTACTTTTTACCCCTGGGGGTAAACAGGGGGAGACAGTCTCCTGGCTGATGGGGCTCCGGGAGGGGAGGGGGAGGGGAGGTATATATTCCTATCTGGCATGTTTGACGGATAAACAGTGAATTAAGGCCAATCTCTGCAGCTCCTGTCACCCCCAGTGACAGAACGCAGACTTTCGCCTCCCTTTCTCTCGGTGATTAATATGCGGCTGAGAGGGGAAAGGACAGTTATCAAGATCTGTCTGAAGGAGGATAAATTTGCAACATCAACACCCAGGGCAGATAATAAACAGACTCTTTCATCACACATTTCCTCTCCGCTTCCTGCGTGAATGTGATGGGACTTGGGTTAAAAAACCTGCTGCCTGATGGGTGAATGGGAAGTCAGAATATTAGACGCAGTTATCTAAAACATGGTGATCTGATATTTCCTTCAAAATGAAACTAAAACCTGTGTCTTTCAGGAATCAGTAGAGAAAAAAGAGTTTACTTCACGGCCCAACTCCCCCATTGTGTGTCTTGGCTACCCCTGGTCTCGTTCATTCCCCCATTGTGTGTCTTGGCTACCACTGGTCTCGTTCATTCCCCCATTGTCTGTCTTGGCTACCCCTGGTCTCGTTCATTCCCCCATTGTGTGTCTTGGCTACCCCTGGTCTCGTTCATTCCCCCATTGTCTGTCTTGGCTACCCCTGGTCTTGTTCATTCCCCGATTGTCTGTCTTGGCTACCCCTTGTCTCTTTCAGGACCCCATTGTCTGTCTTGTCTAACCCTTGTCTCTTTCAGGCCCCCATTGTCTGTCTTGTCTAACCCTTGTCTCGTTCATTCCCCCATTGTCTGTCTTGGCTACCCCTGGTCTCGTTCATTCCCCCATTGTGTGTCTTGGCTACCACTGGTCTCGTTCATTCCCCCATTGTCTGTCTTGGCTACCCCTGGTCTCGTTCATTCCCCCATTGTGTGTCTTGGCTACCCCTGGTCTCGTTCATTCCCCCATTGTCTGTCTTGGCTACCCCTGGTCTCGTTCATTCCCCGATTGTCTGTCTTGGCTACCCCTTGTCTATTTCAGGACCCCATTGTCTGTCTTGTCTAACCCTTGTCTCTTTCAGGCCCCCATTGTCTGTCTTGTCTAACCCTTGTCTCGTTCATTCCCCCATTGTCTGTCTTGGCTACCCCTGGTCTCGTTCATTCCCCCATTGTCTGTCTTGGCTACCCCTGGTCTCGTTCATTCCCCCATTGTCTGTCTTGGCTACCCCTGGTCTCGTTCATTCCCCCATTGTCTGTCTTGGCTACCCCTGGTCTCGTTCAGTCCCCCATTGTCTGTATTATCTAACCCTTGTCTCTTTCAGGCCCCCATTGTCTGTCTTGTCTAACTCTTGTCTCGTTCAGTCCCCCATTGTCTGTCTTGTCTAACCCTTGTCTCGTTCAGTCCCCCATTGTCTGTCTTGTCTAACCCTTGTCTCTTTCAGTATCCCATTGTCTGTCTTGGCTACCCCATGTCTCTTTCAGCCCCCCATTGTGTGTCTTGTCTACTCCTTGTCTTGTTCAGTGCCCTCTTGCCATGTCTCATTCAGCCCCCCATTGTCTTTGTTGTCTACCCCCTTGTCTCTTTTACATCCCCATTATATGTCTTGTCTACCCTCTTGTCTCCTTCAGTTCCCAGTTGTCTGTCTTAGCTACCCCATGTCTCTTTCAGACCACCTCCATTTTCTGTTTTGACTAATTATTGTCTATCTTGGCTACCCCTTGTCTCTTTCAGCTTTCCCAATTTCTGTCTTGGCTACTAATTTTCTCATTCAATAGCCCACTCTCTGTTTTGTCTAGTCCTTGTCATCCCCCTATTGTCTGTCTTGGCTATCCTTAGTCTCTTTAACCCTATATTGTCTGTACCCCATTTTCTATCTCAGTTTTCCCCCCACCCTCCCCAAAAGAAATAATCGTAAAGGTAAAAATAAAACACAGGACTGTTTTAAGAAGAAATCATGCTTTATACATATCACCCCAAAAAAATAAACTGTGGACATATGACTTAAATCCCATGTAGCCAACACTTTATATTATCTTACACCTCAGTAGGCAGAATATGTAACGTGTATCTTATATCGTGAGTTGCTGACCCTAAGAATCAGTCGCACACAAACACGAAATATGCATTTTGTCCCAGCTGTAGTAAAGGCTTTAAGCCGTCGCTGCCACAAATGGCGTTAAAGTAATTTGGAAAAGATATGCAATGCAATATTGTTACTGTCAGATTTGTACAGCTGCTCTGAAGTGGCAGTTACACTTGTAGAAGGATATTTATTAAGAGTCACAAATGGGCAGTAAGAGAACTGTGAGATTATTCATTTCAAACAAGTCTCATTGTTTCAACTGCAAATGTGTCAATGTGTTTAGCCCAGAGATTTGCTCAATCTGCACACCCCCCCCCCCTCCCCAATCCCCCCCTCTGAGTTGTTTGAACAAGATACCATTTTATAATGAGTATATGGAAAATATATTGTAGAATGCAATCACATTTTATTAATATAGTTGGAAATCAATTAGTGTATCTTATACAAACTTACTAATGTTTAATCACAATACCAATACAATACAAATAATACAATAAAACTAAATCATTGTAATCTATGTCATCTATTTAGGGGGCCCTGGATAAAGGGGGCTTTTTGAGAAATATAAATAAATGACGGTTTAGTCTAGACAACATAAGTGTTTTTGTACTAAATACATCAGAAATGAAAGCAGATTATCAGATCATTTAGCAATATTTTAAATTTTTAAATATAAATTAAATTTCTTTAAAATGTAAACATATCAAACGTTAAGAACTTTTTCTTTTCCCGTTTACAAATAAAATAAAATGTTAGATTTTGTTGCTTTTTTCCCCACTTTGAAGTCAAGTTCTCCGCTTTATTTTAATTCCGAAGCATTAGCACAGTGAATTGAATAAGGTTTCCATCCACAGATTAAAATCACAGACGAGAACTGCAAAAATTATAAAAAAAGATAAAAAACAAAGCGATAAACCTTGTATAACAAAAAGTAAAATTACAAAGCGTAAATTGAACATTCTAATTTATTTCTTAAAGCATTTTATTTTAGGTTTTATTTTTCTGCTTACTGCTGATAGCTTTTTTTTTTTTTTGTGTATAATATCTTTTCCTAAATCTTTAGCCCTGCAGAGTGTCAGTTTAGTAAAAGAGACAGTGGGATCTAGCAAGTTATCCGGCCTGATCTTCCGGGTTTACTGAAGGCCTAGATACGGATTAAGTTAAATCTTACTGAAAAGCTGTCCAAGCCTTTGCAAACTGAAGGCGAAATGATGATTGTTACATTGAAATCTTCAAGTCGCAGATGATACTGGCTCCGTATATGCTCTCTCGCTCGCGTGTTTCCTTATCAGGACTGAGTACGAGTTCAAATGCCTCTTGATGTGGCTCTTGCAGAGGATGCCATGACAGCTGTCACCTCACCTTGCCTTGTTTCAGATTCCCCTCTGAGGGCCCTGTTTTCTGAAGAGTTTCTCCTATCTTGTTATGAGATAATAAGTATTCAGCTTTTCTGGTTTCCTGGAATAAGTTGCTTGCTAGGAGAGGACATGATGTGAAGTAGGTTTGCAGCTTTGCGTACATTTCTCACAAGCATTCCGATGGAGGTTTTCTAGAATACTGGATTGCACTTTATTTAAGAGCCATCACCGCTGGGGCGAATTTACCTATAGTGCGGTTCTTGAAGGCAATGTTCACACAGTGGCTGTGAATCCAAAGGACTTGGAAAAACTTCCTGCATTGTCATTGTCTGTGGTTCTCGGGACCAAACTTTGAGCCCTCTCTCAGGTATTTTAGTTTTTCTATCTTACAAATGGATCGAGCAGAACCTGGAATCCTGAGATCCAGAAAGATGTACCTGGGATGTGCTCGATCATTTGTCAACAGATAACGCTCACAGAATAGAGATTTACCACCGTTGGTATCATCTCCGGTTTAAAATGCAAATCATTTTTCGTTATTTTTCCTGGATTAGTATATTTTAAGTCTCAGATTTTCTTACTTAAATGTAATTAAAGAGTTTTAAGAAAACACTGTTTTTTATTGGAGTAACCCTTCCAAACCTGCCTACTGCCTCCCTCCCCTCCCCCCAAACTGAAAAAAGTAAACCTAAAACTCACCTTAATTTCAAGCACCAAGGCCAAGTTCTGCCCTCAGCCCAATCCTTCTCCAGTGGTATCACTTCCCCACAATCCTCCGCTGTAGGGGGAGGAAGGGCGCACTGAAGGGAGAACAGGGCGGCAAGGAAGGGGGTCAGAGGCAATTAATAAAATCCTCCGCATTTCACCCTACACAGAGAGCATCGTCATAGGTTCTATTCTATTTTTCTAATAAAGGAACAGAATTAGTAAATAGCACTGTTCCATAGGTTCGAATCCAGACTTATGCCTTTCTCTACTGTCCAATGTGCTGGGTCGGTAACTCAGACCTATCCACATCATGGCCTGCTAACCTATGTGCCGAAAAAAAGGCAATTTTAAAACTTTTTTTATTATTTCATGCCCCCGGCTTTTTTTTTTCATTCTTTTTAAATCTTTTCCCATCATTAACAAGATTCTGCCTCCTGGTAAATAAAAGTGGAAATCGATAGCCCACCCCTTGATGTAATCGGACAGCACTAGCCCAAACCATTAAAATTTCATCAGCCCCGCGGCCAGTTCTGTTTGGTCAGTCAGAACAGTCTCGGCCGTGTGCTGCAATTTCTAAGCGTAAACTGGTTACTCTTTAATTAATGCCGTTAACTCAGGAGCCTTTTGCACGACAAAATAAATAAAAATGATGGAAAAACCTTCGCCTATATACAGAAGGCACCTGCTACCAAAAATTCTGAAATACCACGGGTTGTCATTCCCAGCGACATGTATTATAAATGTCCAGCAAGATAAATGTACAGTATCTCTTGTTGATCAATCAGTGGACTGGGCAGCAGGCAGTGAATTAGTTAAAGATCCTCACTCTGTCCAGCCATGCATGAATTAGTGCTCCAAAGTGTCACCCTAGTTGAGACTTGTCACTGCAGTCCTTATTAGCTTTTATGTCCCTTTTCTTTAAATTATAGAGGGTAGCGCTGGTTGCATCTTAAATATGTTCCATATCTTTCCAAGCTGCATCTCGAATCCCACCCATAATCTTCTGCAGCAACGCTCCACGGAGAAGTGCGAACAGACAGCGGAAATCTAACAAAATTTATCATGAGCCCAGTAACCGTGTTAATTGGCAAGTCCCTGAAATCAATTAATTCGCAAATTTTTTTCAATTAAAAATTGATATAAATCATAAAGATCCTATTAAGGAAAGGCCAAACCAGTCAACTTTTTTTTTTTTTGTAAGCATCTGAATTTCCTGGAGAAAAAAAAAAAAGAAATTAAAAAATAAAAATGCTGGATTGCCAGGGTCTAACGCCCTTGAGTGTCTTTGCAGAAGAGGGGGTTGTCATCAGCAAGACTGGGCTGAAGACAGATAAAAAAATATCGACCGGTCGGTCGTACTGCCTTCTCTGTTTTATTGATCAGGTGTGAATTTAACTTGCTGTGCATATCCACAGTGTCAGCAAGTGCCAGGGGGCATATTAGAAGTAGTCAGCTTGCAGGTGTCACTTTGACATGAATGGGGAGGGAGGAAACTAGCCAATATTATCAGAGGCACTGGACTAAAAGAAAAAAACAAAGAAAGCAATTGGGAATTGTGCAGGACAGAAAGGAAACAGAACTGAGAGGAATAGACATAAAACGATAGACAATAAACATGTAAAGAGAAAAAACGAGGGGAGATTGCAAGGACATGGGATGGGGGGAAGACGTTGGATCACACACCAAAAGATTGTAAGCTCTTGGGAGCAGGGTAATCCTTCACTACTGTAGCTCATTCCATTTGTAAGGTCATTTTCTACATAGTGATCTGCCAGAATTACACCGGAGAATTGCAAGTTTAAGACAAAATAATTGAGCTGCAAAACTTAACAGAGCTGGTACATACTTCCAGTACGGCGATTTTCGTCTTAAAATTTCAGTTTCCTGGTGAATTCCTGACATCTGACAGTTAGGTGAATAACTCGGTTTACTGTCACTTAATACACAGCTGTAGGAATAGTGGGAAATAAAGTAAATATTAAACAGGGCAACAAATTACAGAGAGGCAAAATAATGTGTCTGTGCGTTAATATACGCATTCTCCTCATATTAATCATAAAGCGATTACACACATTAGAACTGCTCTACACTCAGTACAAGGGTTTATTCTCTAAACACTCGAAACACAAATTGAACTTCAACATTTCGGTTAAAAAAGTGAGAATGTTTGTAGATTTGCGATTGTAGCCTGGAGTTTGCAATTTGATTACTAATGTCTTACAATTCGGTGTTTAGTGAATAATCCCCATATTGTTTTGCTGATTCTTGGAAGTTATTCTTGTAGTGTATATCTTTTTTCACTATATTCATTTTTGGCATCTAATGCACAAGTACGAAAAACAAAAGGGACGGTTCACTACAGTGACTTTCGATGATTTTTTATTCGACACAGTTTGTTTTGGTTGTGTTTTACATTGTGTCTGTGTGAGTACATACTATATACCCCCTTTGAATGGACACGCGCATTGCACCTTACAAAGTCCAGCCAGTCAGTGCTGTGATGAACATACCAAACAATTACACAGAACATACACACATACGGACACACAACATGCACATGAAAACAGCAACACACACAAACAAACAAAACACGCACACACTTCTGTTATACCTGAATGTGCAGGGTGGGATAGGAAAGTCATTAAAAACTTTCCCAGCGTGTGTTATAGCTATTTCTCGTTCAAATACAAAGATTTAAAATACACTCGCTGGAGTCGCAGCACAGCTCATTAACATCTATGAATAGACCAGAAATAATAGATTCTCATTTTGATTACATTACCCCACTTTGCCCACCAGATGGCACTATGCTGTGGGCAGAAATCGGCAGGAATCTAAATGCCATTAATTCACCCTTATGTAAATAATCTTCAACGTGATCCTTTTTAGTCAACAGATCGTGCGACCCTACAACATAATAATCCTTCACATTCTATGCAATGACTACACAACTGCGGTAACCTGCTTCCTGTATGAGTGGCCCTCATGGAACGTTTAACCTGTCTGTATTTAATGTTAATTGCAACAGGTTACGCTATATCGCCAACACATTCTGTAGCGTTGCAAACATAATCTGACAAACAAAAACAAGCCAATGCAGTTTTGATATCCTTGCTCTCCATGTGCCCTTTATAATCTAATGGCTAATTCCGCACAAGGATTTTTTTGCAGCAGTGTTGTACGCGTGCATGCGCCATGCACACAGCACGATAAGCGTTAATTCATTTTTAAAATGTGCCCATTGTTGTCAGCAAAGCATGAAAATTTATTCAAATAAATCTATAAGGAATAACAAAATAGTACAACCAGTATTTGGTGTTTAGTAAGCTATTGGGTTGAGCTAAACTTTCAGTAGGAACAGTTTCTCTTTAAGGCCAATTCAGTCTACACCTTATCCTACTAACTGCCAGCAGACCTATGAATTACACGTAAGACTTATCTGAAGGCTGCTGCCATGTTTAGGAGAATTATTCACACCCGCACACTAGCAGTGCTGGTAATCCCAGATAATACTTATCTCACGGGCTTACAACTTTACTCTGGAAGTATAAGCATTTAATAAGAGCTAAATAAAAAGGTAAAGCGGGTCCTGACTAACAGAGCTCACATCGGGAGCTTAAGGATGCACTGGATCCTGCTCACAGAGACCAATTCTGTGCAGAGTTCTAAGACTGGAGCAGTCACCATGGTAACCCTGGATGTTCCATCTTTAGAACCTTGCCCCAGGATTGCTCTGCATTAATAAGCCCCAGTGTATTCCTGGTGTGACAGGGTCTGAGCCAGCAGTCTGCTCCTCGTGCTGGGCCCTGAAGATTCACAACCTGCACGTACTTAGCCAAGTGCTTTCTAGCTGCCGCCATCGGACTCAGGTGCTTCCTTTGCCACTCGGAGCGGAAACTGTGCCAAAAAACTGAGGCAGCACTTTCTACGCACAGGCGCCTGACATGTGCAAGATGAAGACAGGAGGCTAGAGGAGGGATAAATAGTCTGCCCGGGTAAAGGGTAACGACGGCAAGAAATTTACGTGTTAAACAAAACGGTGCAAAACGAGCTGTGCAGGCATATAATCTGACAGTGCCCGCTGCTACGGAGAATTAATGATAACGAAAAATATACGAATGAAACAGAAAGAGCAGAGTGAAAATTATTGCACCAAGATAGAGGCCTACTCACCGTACTTGGACAAATAGGTCAACAAACTGTTTATAGTGGTCGGCCATGTTTGCAGGGACCCATAGATATTTATTTAAAAACATTGTAGCTGGTGTGATAGCTCACTTGGTTAAAGCATTAACTGTAAAATCTGTTTAACCCCTTAAGGACCAAACTTGTGGAACAAAAGGGAATCATGACATGTCACACATGTCATGTGTCCTTAAGGGGTTAAACATCAGGGTGCAGATTCTGTCACATTTAGGGAGCCATTTTTAACTCTGCTCTCTGTTCCTCTCCTCGTGTTCCTTTACTACACGGATCCCGAGTCCCTACGAAAGGCAATGAGGCCTCAACGGACACAACCGGCAAAAAACGTGGCGAAATCATTGAAAAATGAAAGAGATCTGCTTAAAGGGCTGAGAAGATTATTTATTCCACATGGAGACACAGCCATCAAGAATTAAAAAGATCGATGAGTTATTTTGTTTACACTACAGAATGCTAAATGAAAAACAAAACATAAAATTATAGCATTTTGGAAAAGTATAGCTTAAAAAAAATATTAATCGTTCAACAAGTGGTGTTAATGAACCAATACGTCTACTTCAATGTTCTAATATTTGTTCTTCCACTAAAAAAACAAGCTCTTACCCTTTTATATAGAAATCTTGTATTTTTTATTTCCACTGAAAATCCATCGCATTTATGGGATATAACCAGAAAAAAATCTACAATGTGTTTGTAAAATAAATGTGGACAGTTTCCACCTACGGCAATAAAATAGTTAAATCTAGCATGATGTATTTTCCTCCTTTTTTTTTCAATTTACATTTTTTTTGCTTAAAGTGACACCTGAAAATAATGCAATTTGTGACATATTCTAAAAGAGAGCAGAGAAACGTGTTAAGCACTTCAGAATCTCATACATTTAGTCGGCCGCTGGCAAAGACATCTGCCTAATGTTAGAGTTTAAATATCCTTTCTCATTTTACATGCATTCAAGTCTCATTTGAGAGAAATGAAACGGTATTATTAGAGGGAGATTTTGCACAAATGGCCTGAATTTGACATGTCAGGTTCAATGAGCCTGCTACATATGTAACATGGAGAACGGGCTCAGAGGGGACAAACCTCTTTGGAGAGAAAGTCTCTGATTCTGAAATTAAATTTGCATGCACCGTACGGGCGTCCTTCCTCCCTCCTTCTCTTAACCCTGACGGTTGAGCATTCGTTTTTTTTCGCTTTTCATTATTCGAGAAGCGAATGTCTCTGAAGACAAGAAGCAGGTTTAGGAGTTAGGTTACCCGCTGATTATGATAACTTTTTATTTTGCGCATTGATGAGCCTGCTGTAACGTTACAAAAAATTTAATTTTGGCTAAAATTTTCTCCATGAGGAGAGGTACAAAGAAAATTAAAAAATCTCAGCATTGCCATAATTTACACAGACAAATTCACGCTCAAATCTTAATTACCACGAACAGATTCAAAGGCCACGATGCAGCAACCTGCTAAATATATTTAATTCCAATCATAGCTCGGCGACAACCGTCCATGTGGGCCGCCGACATATTGGATTTGCAGCTTAACACGTAACACACTGTCAAGTGATTTGCAATGGTAATTGTCTGATTACAAATTAATTGAAGACATCCTAGAACTCTATCAGAAATGTCTCTCTGGAGGCTTAAACGGTTTATTCACTAAACAGTCAGTAGCGGTTAATAGACAACTCGGTTGACTTGAAATTTGTTTTCCATCTGTTTAGAGAAAAAGTCATTAAATGTAAACCACTTGCTTTATACTTTCCTAGGTACTGATCACATTTATTTGTATGTAGAAATCTGACGTTTTTGTCCTAAAATGTATATTTTTGTCAATCCTCCACAATTTCCAGTTTAGTGAATACAAACCTCATGAAAATGATCCCCATGTATCTGTGCATGTGAAGAGCTGTAGAAACAGACAGGGGTACTCACTATAGCACGAACTGTCATCAATTCAAGTAAATTCAAAGTCAGTTTCAAGTCTTAGACTAAATTAAATTAAATTAAAACTGACGAATAATTATTCCAATTCAGCGATTTTTACTAAAATTTGAAACGCAATTTGAATTCACTTTAGATTTCTGACAAGTCACACTTTAGTACCGTTTATATTTCTAAAAAGCCCACGCACAAAAAAAGACCCCTCTCCCAACATTCCAAAGTAGGACATTTGTTTCAGATAGGTCGGAAGTGGGGCCATAACTGCAAAAAAAACAAAAACCCCGAGTGCATTCTGTGTACAGTGTAACAGGCAGGTTGACAGAAAGTGTATAGATCGAAAGATACTTTGATTACACCGTATTATTAACTAAAGTGAGAATTGTTGGAGTTGAAAGTTGAATTCAATGTGAATTTCATCTTTAAGACCAAAGTAGTTGAACCAGAATCATAGCTGACTTGGAGATTTTTCCGGTTTAGCTATTTACGCCTTAAATTTCAAATCCATTTTTGGATTTACTTTTATTCCGGACTAATTCTCACATTAGTGAATAACCCTGTAACCGACTGTTTGTAGCCGCCAAGTGGTTTTTGCCAGTGAATCCCTCTCATGGCGCGAAGGGCATTTTCACCTGAGTTCTGGATGTAAACGGACATCTAAGAGAAATGGCTACAATGTCGAACAGGTCATGTTTGCTTTATGCGCTGAAGTGTAGCAGCGTCAATCGCCGCATTTTCATTCTTTTCGAGTCAATATTTAAAGCGCGCTGTGTTTTTCTGACTCTGTAATTTGCTGTTGTGAAACAGGCTATCACTTTTCACATGTACACATAACAATGTTACATATAACATAATAGATATAGATATACAAAATCATTCTACATCAGAGATTCTTCCTCTGCCCCACTGAACTCAACGTTGGCCAATAGGGCAGCTTCGGATTAATAATATAGAACTAACAGGAACCTGGCTGATATTGCGCTCGGGGGCCTTTCAGACGGCGAGTTACAGACGCCCGTTTGAGTGTGACTGAGAGCCCTGCCCTTTGCTGTAGATTAGCTTCAATTGCCTTCACGGATGGAATAGATTGAATGTTATCTATCATAGTGCAGCCCCGGTCGTTATTTAATAATTAATAGAGACCTCTTATTCTTCCCTCTGCTCGCCAGGGGGATGATTGCAGCGAGTCCGGCAGCTCACGAAGAGCCTGTCTCTTGGCTCTTTAACTGCCGCGGTTAGTTAAAGAAATAACCCTATCCTTTTTCATTTGTCAGCGTGATCACAATGGCAACTTGTCAGCTTTATGATTTAAGAATTCCTTCTGTTTCCCATTAAACCCCAGGCTAACGCCACCCTCCCTCTTGAGGTCTGTGAGAGGCAGTTACCTTGCCATCCCCACCATGCCTTCACCCTCCTCGCATCTCACTACCTTGATGACTTTCTGTCGGCGCTAATTGCTTCTCTTCATTTAAACCTGTGCGCTAATTTGCAGTGGCTCGTTATTAGGTTGGATGGGACCCAAATTACGCCATCAATTACACACTCCCTGTCTGAAACACTCATACTGGATGTCAGGGGGATGAGAGAAGGGTCTTTTCTATATGCTCATACCCTCAACTTAAATTTTATATATTTGTATTAAGGCCATTTAAAGGCCATGCGTACAGTGTACGGAATTTGTTAAGGCAGCAACTTGTCGTTATGATGACATAATCACTAAATGCAACATGATGAGCCTATACTTTACAGCGGCACATTCACCGGGGGGAGATCTAATAAGCTGGGAAATGCAAATTATATGGAATAAATGTCTTATTTTCCCAGCTTGGCTACTTTGGCCAAAATATACACTTCTGTTCTTAAATCTCACAATTCCCATTTTAGTGAATAATTCCTTATTACGTTTTCACATTGTCTCATTCATAGGAAGAGGGACATTTAAAGAAGAATGCTTTTCTCCTGAAAACTAGGTGTCTGTAGAATGTTTAAAGGAACACTGTGACCCCATGCAGCGTGCTGTAGTGGTTATGGTGCCAGGATTGCTCTGATGCCCACAGATTGTAAGTAGTCAAAGTGCTTTGGAACGGTTTGACGCATTATCTGTGGTGTGTCGGCCCTGCTCCCTGTCTCCACTACTGCTGACGGAGAGATTTGGAAGCTCCTAGGTAGCAGCTTCTGTTGGCTCTCCTGAGGGCTAGCTTGTTGGCTGAAAGAATTAGCCCCTAAGAACTAACAAAGCTCTGACTGCTGGCGACCTGGAGATTTAGTTCAAGTTCAATGTTACAAGTTTTTCGGTTTCTACAATCCCGTGTTAAGCGAATACAAATTCTTCGTGATATGCTCCTGCATTAAACTGTGAATCTTAAACTATGAAAACGGTAAAACAATAAAACATAAACCGTGTAAAAAAGTATTCAGTATCTCTAAGTTCCGTAAAAAGGTGGAATTCTTGTTACAATGTGTTTGGCGTGTGCCCACTGCCAATCTTACCTCATGTTTAGCTGGGGGAGTTTCTCAAGTTCCTGCTCCATGTGCTCTTGTAAATCCCCCGGACGCAGCAGAACTTGGCAGATTGGGCAAATTGGAGCCTGACTGTCAAACAATGCCACCTTCTTCTTGCCTGAATGAACGACAGAGACGATACATTGTTAGAATATTTTACGGCAAGATTAATTTGCATGAACATGATTTAGGAAAAGACACCTACACATGTGCATCTGGTTTAGACTGATGGGAGTTAAAGCCAAAGATTCATAGACTGCCATTCCCTGCTTAATGTGTGAAATTTAAGAGGCAATATAATTCCAAATAAAACTGCATAATTTTTAAAAGTCGTCTATTATAGGTGTATGCAATAGTATCAATTTAAAACAGTATCACAGTACATAAATAGGCTGTTGGGGTTTTCATTTACAAAACAAAACAAAACAAACAAAGTTTGGAAATGCTGAACTAGCTTAGATCAGAGGTGGCCAAAGGATAGATGACATGCTTCTGTCCAACTACCAGCCATGTGGTACCTTCACCAGCTAGCCTTCCTGAAAACATTCAAGACCAAATCGTATTACTGTAATAATCTCGTAGCTTGTCCTTAAATCACTTGATCTATGCAGCTCTAGTCACACCTCCCACCATGTGACATACACAGCCTTCCTAAACACTTCCTGTAAAGAGAGCTCTAATGTTTACACTTCCTTTATTGTACAGTCTGTTTCTTTTAGAATTTCCTATCTCCTGCTCTGATAATAGCTTGCTAGACACTGCAGGAGCCCCTTGTGTGTGATTAAAGTTCAATTTACAGAGCAGGAGATAAAAACGTTTAAAGTGAGTAACATCTGATTGAAAATTAAACCATTTTGTTTTCATGCAGGCTTTGTGAGTCACAGTCAGGGGAGGTGTGGCTACGCCTGCATAAACAGAAACAAAAGTGATCTAACTCCTAAATGGCAGAGAATCGACACTGTAGGGGCATGATCTATACACCAAAACTGCTTCATTAAGCGAAAGTTGTTTTGGTGACTATAGTGTCCCTTTATAACAAACCAAAATTTGCGTTCTAAAAAAGAAGAAAGTCTGCTCACATCATTCCTGCATTTAATATATCATACAACAATTCTATGCACATTTAATAACAAATAGCAACAATAAATTGGAAACCACAGGGAAACAGCACTAGTCATTGGAAATCAGTACACACAAATTGGCAGAACATGTCCCGGTTTTCAAATGAATTCACCTTAGTATTTGATGGCATAGATATTTGAGACATACTCCTTTTCAATGTGGAAAGAAGCCATTAAAAAAATTTTGGAGTCACACCCACGAGCGTCTTTACAAATATTTTTATCTCTATCCTGTTATTACAAAAATAGGAAAACATCAAATGAACACTTCAAATACCATAACCACTACAGCACAGGTTTGTCTCATTGACTGAAAGCAATCAGCTGACACCGAGGAACGGTTCATGGCGTACCCTAGGCAAGAGGTGAAGCGGTTCTTAAATGGTTTGGCCACTGACAATGAGGGTGCAAGTACACTCCCTGCACCATAACCACTACATCACGCTGTAGCACATATTGTGCTTTAAATGTTCCTTTCAACAGTAAAAGCATATCTATGTATTTCCTATTTGATTAGTAGAACACATAAATAGTAATTATAATATAAATAAATGATCACTCAAAAAGTGATCATTTGTATGATGTACAAGGCTCCAGCGAATTCCACGGCGCTGAGCAATGTGACGTGCTTAATTCTCTAAAATGCCTTATGATGCAAAAAAGAAAACATTCTTTTAATGATGTGTAAAATTCTGTTTAAAAAAATGTGAAGTTATCCAACCAGATATTTTCACTTTAATAGCTCCTGCCAAATCGGTAAGTAAAGCGCTGTCGGTTGGCATCATCCAGCCCTGTAGAAATTGGGCATTATTAATGGTTCTTTACCAGTCTCACATGCAGACAGGAATAGCTACAAGAATTCACGGAGCGCTATTTATAGAATCTACCTCCGGCAACAGACAATAAGCCAGAGCTAGCCCTTTCCTTAATAAACAAGACGTTGTTTGGAAGCAGGGGAAATCCTGTCTCTGCTCGGAGGGCACTCTGAGAGAGGTGAGCGAGCCGCATCCCTGGCACTGTCTACTGACTGATGCTGTAACCAGACTAGGCACGGATACATGGGAGCTGACAGTTGATAAGGGTCACTCTACCTGCTTAATCTGTTTGTTTTTCCTGCTTACAAGTGTATCCAATATGCCAGTAAATCTCAGATTTTATTATCTCATAACCTCCAAGGATTCGGCCGCTTTCTGCCAAGATTCTTCTTTTCAAAAAACAAGGTCTTACATTAAATTACAGTCAACGCATACCCAGCGTAAGAGCGCAGTGTGACTTTTCTTAACAGTTTATTTACTGAACTGAGAATTGTGGAGAAATGTCAAGGAAATAGCAAATTAGGGAGCAAAATCGCAGAATTTTAAACATAACTCTGGATGGAAATCGGCTTTGCAATTCAGCTATTTTGTTATTTTTTTTCTTTTCCTCCAGTTACTTTGCAAAATTTTCTTTACTGAATGAGTCACCAACATTTCCCTATCAAACGAGTAAGAAATGCTTTATTCACAAACCAGTGAATTAAGCTGAGTTTACAAATGGCAACATTTAAAGGGACACTCTAGACAATAGAACCACTACAACGTAATATCATGGTTCTGGGGCAAAGAGCCACTCCCTGCAGATGGAGCCGTATAAACGCTGCCTTTCCTGAGATAGGGCAACATTTACATTGCTGCTTAACTCCACCTCTAGTGGCTGTCATTCTGACTGTCGCTAAAGGTACTTCCTGGTTGCAGTGCTGCAACTGGATTCATTTCCAAATTGGCTTTACAGGAACATACCACCTAAGTGTCCCTATTTATTAGGGACAGTCGCTATTTTTGGGATGTCTTTTCTATCTTAATGTCTCTCTTTGTCCTTTGAATTGTTGGGTTGTATGCAGGAAGCACATTGCCATGAGATCAGTAACATTAAAATTAAATATTTTTAGTTGTTGGTTGTTTTTTGTTTTGTAGGAATACCTTGGTTGCCTTGTAGGAATATGAAGCATATTGATCTGGCTATCCGGGAGTTAAAAGATCACAACAACCTATATCAGGAGGTGGGATGAAATAAATAAAAAAATAAAATACAAAACAAACTCATACAACAGCAGTAAAGCCCCTATTATTATCTTGTCCTCCATGTCACTAGCTGGTGACATAGAAGTTTGTAAGCTGGCCTCACTTATATCTAGGAGAAAATGTATCTCAAATTAGCTTGCTAACGGCCCAGCGAGCTTGCACACGCCTCTCCCAGCGTGCACTGCCTATTCACAGCCTCTGCTCATCCAGGGGTGTAAAATGACAGCAATTGGCGAAGAAGGTGGTTCAAGCTGGCTAATGGAAGGGTGCTAATGACAGAGCACTTATTACAGAGGCAGTTTACATGTCAAAAAAGAGGACCTTAAACAGCAGCACCCCAGGATGGAAAGCACTTTAAAAAACATGTAATAAGATCCTTGAGATTTTTAGATTTTTTTTTTTTTTTTTTTACTGTGCAATTTAATGCAGTGACTTGTGTACAAAATATCTCTTTCAGACGGTCACAGAAGACAATTACTGAGACTAACAGGGCTTAGGATGGCCTTCTCCATGCAAAGATTGCAAGTCCATCAAGGCGGTCCCAATGGGCCACACTGAGCCACCCGTGGGAGCAAAATACCACTAGCCACCGCAATACCTTGTAGAAGTTTCAGCATCTTCCAGCGCGTCGATAGGCACACAGTCACAATGTTATGATTATTATTTATTTATAAATAACCGATATAATGATCAGACCTACGCCGCGAGTACACGCAGCATATCGGTAATGGGTCCCACTTAGATCTGGTCACGTAAGACAAAAAGGAAATGAGATATAGCAACTCAAGAACTTACAATCTAAATGAATCAAGCATACATTTACACATGAATTATTCCATGTCAATAATAGTTTGCTCAGTTGTTCATTACCCGAAGCTGGATTCTGATGTGGCTTAGATTCTGTTATGTGAATTTGTGTGATTTCTTATTCCACGGATGAGCCGGACTTTACTCACAGATATTGTCACGTTACAACTCAGCGAGGCAGATCACACAGAGTATTCACCCAAAGATGATGTCACTGACAGTCAGCGATCTCTGCAGTATGGGCCATGATTCCCTCTTTATTCTATTTATTCTATATTTTATACACATACCACCGATCAGATGGGGAGTCCACTCACTTTAGGCCACATAGTGTGTGTTTGTGTTCCACATATGACCACGCACCCACAGAGCTACTCTCACTTGTGTCGCAAGGGATCTTACAGTTATACGCTATCACTTTTGGTCTCTTACTAAATGTTGGCCACTGACAGAAAGAGGGGAAGCAGGCAGGAGAGATCTCATATCCACCAGAAGATGTTGATTGGAAAGATCCATTCATGAAGACGGACAAAAGGTCACGGCCAGGCAAGGTAAAATCTCATGGGTTGGACATGGACCTATTGATTGGAAAGGTATCCCTGCTACGCTGGCTGGATAGAGCATGTTTGGATGACATGACAACAGATCCACTTGGGTAACATTAACTTACGTAAATCTCGCCACTGGTCTGTAAACATTGGCAGCAACGTGTTGTGATGCCAACCTTATTTTCAACTGAAAAAACAGAACATCCAATCAAGCGTAAGTGTCAATAGCTGCCACATGCTGGCTAGGTCTTTGAAGTCATGATTATCTGGCACGACTAGTCTGAGGCTTGGGTCCAAACAGGCTTTGAATAAGGCTTTATGCCATCCGAACAGATGGGAATGGGTGTCTGCTGCTATAGGATTGGAGATCAGCTACATGCAATGTGGAGACAAAATGAATTCAAACATATATATATATATAGATTTTAAATACACCTGCCCTTGCTCAAATAAACTTTGTGTTTGTCCAACTGGGACATGCTTTTTAGACTTTAGACATGTTTCAACTACTTCTATTCTTACATCCTGCAGGTATGTCATTCCAATCTCATCAATTGACAAACTAAAACCGTACGCAACATACAGACCTATCACAATTTAATATTATTTACCTAAAACTGCAAAACTAACAACTGGACATTCAGCTACTTGTACCGTGCTAGAATTCTGCAATGGAAGGGTGACGGGGTGTGAAAAGAACGAAGACAAGGATAGAAGAATGCAGAAGGTAATAATTTAAGAAACTCAGAGAATCTGTGAAATCACTTTATAAATTAGGTAAAGAGACGGAGGGGAATGGGGGGGAGTTAAAAGGCTGAGAGAGTGATGCATCACAATTACCGGCTGAGCCGTAATAAGGATACTGTCACACAGCTGTCACACCATTTTAGCCCAACAACTCCAATTCAGTAATAATATATTTATATAAAACAAAGTGGAAGCAGACGAATTAAAAATGAGGGGAGAGAGAGAGGAAAGAGATACCTATATTTCAGACTTCTCCAATTCTCGTTTCATTTGTAGCCGTACAAAACTAAGACCCTAGACTCAACAGCTTTGGATAAAATTGATAGGGAGGCTGGGTGTCTGTAGAGTGGCAGAGAGGGAGAGGAGGTACCCGCTCTGATCGATATCACTAAAAGCCGCAAGACACAGTGATGAAGTGCAATTTTTTTGTCTTTGCTAAAGTATGGTAGCAGTAAGCCTGACGGGTGATTCATGATTGGAACGCACAGCGGCTAACTGGAGGCAGACGAGACAATGAATTCTAGATGAGAGAAACTTCAGCATGTGTGTGTGGGGGGGGGGGGTGAATACAAGACAAAAGAAGTGATACTAAGACTGGCAAAGTGGGAATATTAGATAGAAAAAGAGAAAAACAGATTGAGAAGGAGATTGGCTATTAGGAGGAGAAAAAAACAAAAAATGATGGACTGAGTCACCTGGTCAAATAAGTGGAAATAGAATGGAATCAGCATTTCAGAAATGATCAGCATGTCACAGAATAGAAATGGAATTAAAATAATATGCAGAGCTCAAAAAATATTACAAATCGCAATATTTATGGTTCACACAGTCACCCGAATGCACAGCGCAGGATCCATAACTCTTAGCCGGCTGGAATGGGGCTGAAGGAAGTTGCGGTGGAACCGTAGTCAAGACCCAGCTACGTGTTTATTATCCTTTTATTTCGCCCAGAAAGTGAAAACTGTAGAAACTGATTTAATCTTACAACATTCAGAAAATTGAAAGCCATGAAATAGTCTTGTCCGCGTCTTGTACAATTGTTACATTTAAACGGTTCTACAAGAAAACTAACAATGTATATCATATTTACGGCCTTCAATTACGATGGCGAATAACACAACGGGCAAAAATAAAACCAGTAAAAACACTATTTTAAGAGTGAAGCATTCATTTCTCTGGTCCCTAAAGACGTGTAAACTGCCTACGATACAACAGAAACAATAAGTATCATTTCAATCTACAAAGAGTAAAATTCAGAACTACCACAGATATGCTACTGTTCAATTGATTTTCCTGGAGCCAATATTGGCTCATTGAACCGGCTAAAGACGTGCCCCCAGGGAGCACACAGCTGCCCAGATTTCTGGAGAAGAGACCGGGGTCCCTCTTTAAACCCCTCGCACGCACATGGCCATAATCTCAAATGTCTGCACTGTCCAAAGGGTTTGGATAGGACAGCACCTCTAGTGAGAGTGTTACATTGAGTTTACACTATGTTCTACCGACCTCACTGCTTCACACCTTCTATGGAACTCCATACAAGTATACGATTCTTCACTAGGTCCACGCAGTGCCCTTAATCTGTATTTATAATGCCACATTTTGCAAAAGAAAGACATTGGAGGCTCGTGCAACGAGTGGAATATATATACTACCCCTTGAATCGGGACAAAGCAAAGTAGCAGAACAGAACATTTTATCAATATGGCAATTTTAAGGCCTAAATGTTGATAGATAGATAGATAGATAATGACGGACAGATGGATGGAATTTGAATTATTTTGATGTCAGGATACCCGATAATGCTATTTCTTTAAAATCACAGATTATTCGGCCTGGTCAATAGCCCCCCCTTCCTCCTGTATGGTTTTGCTGTCCCCTTCCCTTCACTAACTCAGTACATGAGGACGCATACAGAATGGCCATTCCAGCCAGCAGCACTTTAGCCTCTCCTAAATGACTTTGAGAAATGGATAATCGATTATCATTCAGTGATGACCCACCCCCTCCTGTTTCTCTATCCCCCCCCCACCCCCAGTTCCCAGCACTTGTGAATGTGCAGACAGAAAGCGTGACACAGACTGCAAGCCCGATCACACTCAGACCCGGGCTTCTTTTATTCATCAGAGCAAAACCCAACACTTTGTAATTAAGACTACATCACTTAATTAATTGTACACAAGTTGACAGAGCCCTGCTGCTTAATCAGGGAGTCAGACTGGGATTTCTAATTGAGCATCATTTGCCTTTCCCCTCGCTTAAAGACAAACAGATAACAAGGGAAAATACATTAAATCTGTTACTGTGCTTCCAGCGTCAATATTACAAGGTAACTAAGTGAGGTTAGAACAAACCGATCGCACCTACAGTGACAGAGCAGCATGTAAGCTCTTTGTGCGAGACCCTGTTCATCACTTTAATCTGTCAACATTATACTTTGTCTATTACTTGCTGATATACATCGTCACTGTAAAATTGTACAGCGCTGCGGAATATGTTGTTGCTATAAAAAAGCTACAAACAATAATAACATGAAAAAAATTTTTTTTCTATCTATCTATCTGTCTATCTGTCTGTCTGTCTATATGTCTGTCTGTCTGTCTGTCTGTCTGTCTGTCTATATACACCTTCAAGGGTTTTCCTTATTAAGACATAATTAAACATTAAAACCTGATAATTCCGTCCCTTTATCATTGTGTGGTGGGGATACTCTCATTAAGGGAAGTCTGGTGAGTTAAAAAGCGATCTTAACCTTTTTTTTTACCGGGAACCAAATTCTGTATGTGGCATTGGCTTGGAGGCGTATCTTTAATTCTAAAATGTTAAATTCATAAATAGTGAAATTTATCTGAAAAACACAGCAATCATTTTCATCAGAATTCTCCTCGACCTTTCTGCGGCTTTTGACACTGTTGATCATCAACAGCTTCTTCTCATCCTCTGCAATATCGGTCTACAAGATATTGCTCTCTCCTGGTGCTCCTCCTACCTCTCCCAGCGCTCTTTCAGTGTTTCTTTCTTTGGCTCTGCTTCTTCTCCCCAACTCCTCTCTGTCGGTGTCCCCCAAGGTTCAGTCCTTGGCCCCTATGGTTCTCCATCTATACTGCCTCCCTTGGTAAACTCATTAGTTCTTTTGGCTTCCAATATCATTTCTATGCAGATGACACACAAATCTACCTGTTCTCTCCTGATCTCTCCCCGCCCCTCTTGACTAGTGTCTCTGACTGCCTCTCTAACTGGATGGCTGCCCACTTCCTTAAACTCAACTTGACCAAAACTGAAATTCTGGTCTTTCCTTCCTCAAGTGTTGTTACTCCTGTGTCTGTCTCCCTCCAAGTCAATGGTGCTACCATCAGCTCCACCACACGGGCTCGCTGCCTGGGTGTTCTTTTTGACTCCGACTTCTCCTTCACGCCTCATGTTCAACCCATCGCCAAATCCTGCCGCTTCAATCTCAAAAGCATTGCGCGCATCCGCCCCTACTGAATGCCAGATGCGACTAAGGTGCTGGTCCTTGCCACTGTCCTTTCTCGCCTTGACTACTGTAATCCGCTTCTCAGTGGTCTTACATGCTCCCAACTTGCGCCGTTACAGTCCATAATGAATGCGGCGGCGAGGCTCATCTGCCTGTCCGCCCACACATCGCCCTTCTGTCAGTCCCTACATTGGCTTCCCGTAGAATATAGGGCTCAATATAAAATTCTGGTTCTTGCTTTCAAATCTCTACATAATGCTGCTCCCACCTATCTATCCTCCATAATACACAAGTATGTCCCGTCTAGGCCCCTACGCTCTGCCGAAGACCTACGTCTATCCTCTGTTCATACTCCCAACTCTGATGCTCGCCTTCAAGATTTCTCTAGGGCTGTACCGTTCCTTCCCTTCTCCATTAGAAGCTCACTCAGTCTCCACTCCTTCAAAAAATCATTAAAAACTCACTTTTTCACAAAAGCATATCAATTTTAATCCACTCCCTCTAGCATGTAAGCTCATTGAGCAGGGCCCTCAACCCCCTCTGTTATTGTCCGTCCAACTTGTCTGGTTACAATTACATGTTTGTTAGTCCACCCATTGTACAGCGCTACGGAACTTGTTGGCGCTATATAAATATCATAATAATAATAATATTAATGTCGCAATAAACATCTTACAGTGGGCAGTTGCTGATTACTATGCACTACCTGTTCCAACTGCTAGGGACGCACTGACAAAGCACGATGATAACATGTTAGGTCCCGACCCAGCTGGTTTAGTGGATACATTTCCAAATTAAACTGATTTTCTCTGGGCCGTACTTTGTATCCAGCGTTCTGGAATTACTTTCTAAAAATGGGTCCTCGGCTCATCCAATGTCATGTGACTAACGGCAAACACACTCAATTCATCGTTACATATTTCTAGAATATTCCATTGGACTTGGTTCAGCACATGATGGGTTATTTTTAATAAGAGCAATTCTGGAGCAATCACCATGGAAACCGATGGGATGGCTCACTAGTAGAACTCTGCTCATCTGCTCGGCCTATGGATATGGGTAACGATATTTACCATGAAACAGCTCTGATTTCTATCACACATTCACACCTTCCAACAATGCACATGGACAAAGAGGGACATTTTCATTTTAGGGATGTGAGTGGCTGTAACCAGGGCCAGGGCTGTTTTGAGACATTTTAGGTGACTTACTAATAACTATTTATAGAACTAAAATGTAATTTAGAAGAACAATGTATCTTATTTACACAGACTGATTTCTAAACACATTTATTGTAGTTTAAAGACACATTACTGGGAGTATTATTGCTGTGGAGCTCTGTGATACACTCAGACACATTACTGGGAGTATTATTGCTGTGGAGCTCTGTTATACAC
Source organism: Pelobates fuscus (assembly GCF_036172605.1). Taxonomy (NCBI): domain Eukaryota; kingdom Metazoa; phylum Chordata; class Amphibia; order Anura; family Pelobatidae; genus Pelobates; species Pelobates fuscus. Next base: position 14,700,675 of record NC_086323.1, on the reverse strand, counting down.
TCAGACACATTACTGGGAGTATTATTGCTGTGGAGCTCTGTTATACACTCAGACACATTACTGGGAATATTATTGCTGTGGAGATCTGTTATACACTCAGACACATTACTGGGAGTATTATTGCTGTGGAGCTCTGTTATACACTCAGACACATTACTGGGAGTATTATTACTGTGGAGCTCTGTTATACACTCAGACACATTACTGGGAGTATTATTACTGTGGAGCTCTGTTATACACTCAGACACATTACTGGGAGTATTATTGCTGTGGAGCTCTGTTATACACTCAGACACATTACTGGGAATATTATTGCGGTGGAGCTCTGTTATACACTCAGACACATTTCTGGGAGTATTATTGCTGTGAAGCTCTGTTATACACTCAGGCACATTACTGGGAGTATTATTGCTGTGGGGCTCTGTTATACACTCAGACACATTACAGGGAGTATTATTGCTGTGGAGCTCTGTTATACACTCAGACACATTACTGGGAGTATTATTGCTGTGGAGCTCTGTTATACACTCAGACACATTACTGGGAGTATTATTACTGTGGAGCTCTGTTATACACTTAGACACATTACTGGGAGTATTATTGATGAGGACCTCTGTTATACACTCAGACACATTACTGGGAGTATTATTACTATGGGGCTCTGTTATACACTCAGACACATTACTGTGGGTATTATTGCTGTGGAGCTCTGTTATACACTCAGACACATTACTGGGAGTATTATTGCTGTGGAGCTCTGTTATACACTCAGACACATTACTGGGAGTATTATTGCTGTGGAGCTCTGTTATACACTCAGACACATTGCTGGGAGTATTATTGCTGTGGAGCTCTGTTATACACTCAGACAAATTACTGGGAGTATTATTGCTGTGGAGCTCTGTTATACACTCAGACACATTACTGGGAGTATTATTGCTGTGGAGCTCTGTTATACACTCAGACACATTACTGGGAGTATTATTGCTGTGGGGCTCTGTTATACACTCAGACACATTACTGGGAGTATTATTGCTGTGGAGCTCTGTTATACGCTCAGACACATTACTGGGAGTATTATTGCTGTGGAGCTCTGTTATACACTCAGGCACATTACTGGGAGTATTATTGCTGTGGAGCTCTGTTATACACTCAGACACATTGCTGGGAGTATTATTGCTGTGGAGCTCTGTAATACACTCAGACACATTACTGGGAGTATTATTGCTGGGGAGCTCTGTTATACACTCAGACACATTACTGGGAGTATTATTACTGTGGGGCTCTGTTATACTCTCAGACACATTACTGGGAGTATTATTGCTGTGGGGCTCTGTTATACACTCAGACACATTACTGGGAGTATTATTGCTGGGGAGCTCTGTTATACACTCAGACACATTGCTGGGAGTATTATTGCTGTGGAGCTCTGTAATACACTCAGACACATTACTGGGAGTATTATTGCTGGGGAGCTCTGTTATACACTCAGACACATTACTGGGAGTATTATTACTGCGGGGCTCTGTTATACACTCAGACACATTACTGGGAGTATTATTGCTGTGGAGCTCTGTTATACACTCAGACACATTACTGGGAGTATTATTGCTGTGGAGCTCTGTTATACACACACATTACTGGGAGTATTATTGCTGTGGGGCTCTGTTATACACTCAGACACATTACTGTAAGTATTACTCGCATGAGCACATTATGCACAAAAAGTTAACAAAAATATACATTATGGGAAAAAAAAAACAACATATTTTAAATTATTTAAATGTTTCTTTTCTAAGATTAAACGAAAAAATGTCCCCCTTTATAGAGCTATTGATAGAGTTATTAAAACCTTCCCAAGTAAAGGTTCCCTGTTGGAAATACCGCGACAGGTTATATATAGACATATTCTGTTTGGGTGAATCTATTGATATTCAGGGGAGGACAGATCACTGCTCTAAAGCCGCAGAATGTTCAGCCGCTATAACATCCTAATTACCGTAAGCAAATAAAATCTAGCCAGGCCCTGAACTTCACTTACAGTTTAACCCTTTCTGTGCTCCTCTGCTCCACGCGTTACTGATAAGAGGCTGAAATTAAAATGTATAGATTGTTTAACCCTGTGATATCCAGAGGCCTGATGGTGTTTGACCCTTTGTGTCCTGGAGACAATAGTCTACAATACTCTGCTTTCATGATTTCCCATTCCAAAGGCAATGCAGCGCTTCTGCACATGTTGGCACTATATAATAGGTAAACATATCAATTCAAAAATATATCCTGATACCCAGGTGTAAATTGGTGATATTTTAACGGCTTAACCAATAAATAGCAATAAAAAGTACTTGCAAAATGTAGAATATTTTCAGTACAATTGTTTACATCTTATTTCTTTACATTAGGTTTTCCGATCAGTACAATTCACAGTTCAGTGAATAAGCCTCAGAGAGACTCGCTCTGGATTTTAATCTACAAATCTATATCGTTTGTATCACATTCAGACCTGGGAACCTTCGCATTTCTTCTGCGTGACTCAATTACATTTTCAGAAAATAGCAATTTCTCTGGAAAGTGTCCTACATGTAATCGTCTTAACATTTTGAACATTTTTGAAAAATATTTTTTGACAACCCCTCCAGGATTAAATCTCCCCATCCCTCTCCCAGACTTTTCGTTTTCCGTCAGATGGCTACATGCAAACATATACATATACATATTAATATAGAATTACTATCCATAAAAAAGCACCAGACTGTACGTGGTATAAAAAGTATATAGGCCTGTGTCTTATATAATCCTTTCCAGACGTTATGGTTTACAACCTAATTATTTTCTTGCAGCTGTTGGCTGGCTGGGGTGCTGGGAGTTGTAGTGTGCAGGAGTTGTCGGTTAGGTAGTCCTGGCTCATTAAATTCAGAGCAATTTGAGATTTCACTTATTTACTCCAGCGACAAGACTTACGAATGCTCTCGTCTGCAGCTTTTAGTTAATTCCAGGCAAATTATTAAAATATGCTGACATAGTCTGCAGCGCTGTACAACACATGCAAGTGATTGATGACAAGCTAAATTAGGTTTACAAGATATAAAGGTTACACATGGCCAGCTCAAATGGATTTGCCGTCTATATAATATAATAGTGATATTCTAGTTTAAGAAGCATTGAGGCTAAATAATCTATATTGTGCTATGTTTTATAACTGCATCCACAAAGACAAATCAATAATTCGCAAATATCACAACCTTTGTCTATTTAAATGAATAAAAAGGCTTTTCTGTTTACCATATTTATCAAAATAAAGAACTAATCACAAAATAGATTGTTTTACTGATCCGCTAGCGAATCTCTAAATCAAGTTAGCAATCTTTACTTCTTTAGCTCGACTACACAGCTAGTTACTTAACCCATCTTAATAAGGTTTTTAGTGAATATGATACGATTGCGTTTGCGTCTTCTAAATGCACAGATCACGTTTGCTGGGAAAGTGACGTAATTAGTAAATTTAGAAAGTAGGTGCAAAACTTTGTGTGTTAGTGTTTCACACATTTTCCTTATACGAGGGATCGCATTGCTTTAATTTTCAGGAACGCCATTAAGTTGCATAGTCCACTATATTTTCTGATTTTTGTGTCAACAATTAGTTGACAAAATAAAATGAAATAAATGTTTTCATATATATGGATCATGCAATAATGAAATAATAATTTGTTTTTGACTGCGATCACTAGACATCCATTACTCCTGACGCCGATCGGGACACATTAGATAGGTTGTTGGTAGAGCTATGAATTTAATCATGGCCAAGTGATACATATGCCTGCCAATCACTGCCATCGCCTGCCAATCACCGCACTCGCCTGTCAATCAGCCTCATCCGATGGGATGTCAAATGAAGTTCTAATGTTTTTCTTATAGACACGTTTCAGCCCACTTCATGTTTACACCCTGGTAGTAAATCAACTCATGTCATCTGAGACTGATAGCCTAATTTCTCCAGCTGCCAGGTGGTGGGTACCCTATGTTCTGAACTCAACTTTCAACCCCCTTCACAATATGTATTTAGGATGGTAGTTTTCAAATCACCCGCCCCCCCCCCCCCTCCCACCCCCACCTGACCAGTACCAACATCCCCCCACCTTCGCTTTCCACTCCTGTGTCCCCATCTCATCTGCTTTTGATGGATAAAACCCGGTAAATGCGCCACAAGATAAATTTGATGGCCCCCGGCGTGCGTCTGCCAACGTTAAAGATGATAAATGAGGGAGGTGAGCAGGGACAGGCCTGTAGCATCTCCAGTAATGGATAAGGCTTATCGCGGACACATACAAACTGTTATGATTCTGCGCTAATCTCAGCATATGGGGTGGCGAGGGGAGAGGAGAGGTAGGTGGGGAGCCAGGAGAAAAGGGAGACTGATAACTAGGAAATAGGAATGACAACATTTTTTAGCTAAGAGATTCTTCACAAAAATGCCACCCCGCTGCCGGCTGTGACAAGAGCTTGATTAAATAGGGAGGTAGCGAAAATAAAAGGGGTAGAGGTATGCCGGGGAGGGGGCCTGGAGATGGATCATTTCATTTCTTAACATTTATTAGCATGTTTACTCAAAAGGGGAGTGGAGGCAGTGACACCTTCTCGGCTTGGTGCCGGATACCAGGGCCAAACAAGATGTGCGACTTCTCCCAGGATAATGGAAAATGTTTACAGATCTATTTATCAAGACGAAAAAGCTACGGGAAGAGGTCTGAAGAATGGCCTGTGTTTGTCATGCGTAATCTACTAATCCTTCGCCATCGTGTAATTGTCTGCGCTAAGTGTCAGAGCGCAGTAATTACAACACAAGCTCAGCAAATGGAACCCACTGTAATGAGCCGCTAATGATGGTGATTTGAAGTATATCTTTTTTCCCATGTTTAGCTGTCATAGTTTTTCATGACCAGATCTGGGAGAATTGATCTACAGAACCTTTCACACATAAACAAATAATTTTAAGTCTGGATTGTCACGTGAGCTACAAGCTAGCTATGAGATTTGCGATTTTAAATATACATGTATATTTTTCTCTAGCCGTTTTTGTGAATGGGGAGACACTGACTGGCTGAGATCATCAGCTGACCGTTTCAGCCAATCAACGGCTTCTCTTCCCGCGGCAGACAAAATCTTCAATTTTAAAGCTTTTCGGCAAACGTAAAGACGGAGAAAGAGAGATCTGGCACTGGAACAAAGACTTTAGCGTTAAACTGTCTGAGATCAGTTTAACCCTAAAGGTGAGCCAGTGCCACAGTCCTCCTGCCATTATGACAACTTAATTTTCTTGAAGTTGTTATGGTGCCCAAACTGGTCCTTTAAGGCCAAAATAGCTGAAATGGGAAAATGATATTACAGAATTTACTTTCAGTTCAACTACTTTGGCCTCATATTTGAAATTCCGTTTGAATTCTCGCTTTAACGAATAACTCTGAATGCCTCTCAGAGGCATGACATCTATTGCTAATATCTTTATTTTGACGCTAAGTAACAGAATTGTACACAAACGAGAACAGTTTTTTTTTTTTATTTTCAAAGATTCACATGTTTCCTGCTCCTGACTATATTTTGTTTGCCAAGTGACGGTCTTGACAGTTTTAATAAGGCACCAATATCCGCACCATTCCCGATGGACGTGGTTCAGGTGTTTCACGGAGCTCTTGGCAGTAAATGGTTAAACAGGTGTTGCTGCACCGATTGCTCGAGGTTTTATTCACAGCGAACGGTGGTGAAATAAAAATCAAATTGCAAAATTCAGGTGAAAAGAGCCAAACTGAGACTATAGCGGAGTTTGACAATTTTTAGGTTTTTTTTTGAGAAATAAAAAACAAGTTGCAAAATTCAGGTGAAAAGAGCCAAACTGAGACTATTGCGGAGTTTGACAATTTTTCCTAATTAGCTATTTTGTTGCAATTAGTTTTTCTCCTATTCAGTTTGCTGCTTAGTGAATACACCCCTAACCCTTACTGCCATGTGGCCTCGTGTTCTATGCCTTCCAGCGGTGCAGGTGGAGCTGCCCAAATTACCGCAACAAAACTGCGAGCAGGTGACATAATTAAGCCCCTCTCGCAAACATCAAAAGCCATTCTTTTATTACAGGTGCTGCATTCCGTGAGCCACAGGGGGCGACAGCCGCAGGATTGGGGGGTGCTCTGTTACTAAGACACCCCCCTTTTATTTATTTTAACGTGCACTTATTAATATAGGATTAATAATAAAAAAAAAAACTTGCTGCTTAAAAGACATTTCTGAGGACTAGCAGATTTTATTCGGTGGATAATTACCAATAAATAGTGGGACAATAACTATTAATATTTTATAGCTCTGCTTAATGAGCTGAAGAGATCAGTTCTTTCCGAGCTCTCCCTCCCTCTGTGTCTAAGAAGCCCATATTTGTTTAACGTTAAGAGAACAGCCTGTTTCATGGCTCTCCTCCATCTGAGCCCCTGCATCACCCACACATGGGAGTAAATTTAAGGCAGGCGTAACCTGCGCACAAATAATGACCGAGCTGCCGCCTAAACAATATTTAAAGAGCACACTGATCAAGGTCTATTTACAGAACTGGGAATGTTGGGGTAACAGACAAATTGGGCCAAACTAACCGAATTGAAAAATAGCTAAAACTTAGAAAATATATATTTATTTATTTTTTACAATTCAGCAACTTCTAGCTAAATTGTGAAATTATTTTCTCACATCTCCCCAATTACTGATTTATTGAATAAACCCCCAATTGTCCTTTTTAATGATGCATTCTCACTGGCAGCCGCTAGAGGCGCTTCCGCGCTTCTCACTGTGAAAATCACAGTGAGAGGACGCTGGACGTCCATTGGAAAGCATTGAGTAACAAAAGGGGTTTTAACCCCTTCTGCCCAGAAGTTTGTTTTCCTGGCACTATAGTGCTCCTTTAACATTATCCCAAGCATAGCGTAACTCCAAACATTTCACATGGACAAAGCGGGACTCTTTCTTTTTAGGTGTGTGAGTGGGGGTGTGGCCAGGTGACTTATTAATAACCATTTATGCAACTTAAATTTAATTTAGAAGAAGAACAATGTACGTATCTTATTTACACAGAATGATTTCTAAACACATTTATAGTAGTTTAAAGACACATTACTGGGAGTATTATTACTGTGTAGCTCTGTTATACACCCAGACACATTACTGGGAGTATTATTGCTGTGGAGCTCTGTTATACACTCAGACACATTGCTGGGTGTATTATTGCAGTGGAGCTCTGTTATACACTCAGACACATTACTGGGAGTATTATTGCTATTGAGCTCTGTTATACAGTCAGACACATTACTGGGAGTATTATTGCTGTGTAGTTTTGTTATACACTCAGACACATTACTGGGAGTATTATTGCTGTGGAGTTCTGTTATACACTCAGACACATTACTGGGAGTATTATTGCTGTGGAGCTCTGTTATACACTCAGACACATTACTGGGAGTATTATTACTGTGGAGCTCTGTTATACACCCAGACACATTACTGGGAGTATTATTACTGTGGAGCTCTGTTATACACTCAGACACATTACTGGGAGTATTATTACTGTGGAGCTCTGTTATACACTCAGACACATTACTGGGAGTATTATTACTGTGGAGCTCTGTTATACACTCAGACACATTACTGGGAGTATTATTGCTGTGGAGCTCTGTTATACACTCAGACACATTACTGGGAGTATTATTACTGTGGAGCTCTGTTATACACTCAGACACATTACTGGGAGTATTATTGCTGTGGAGCTCTGTTATACACTCAGACACATTACTGGGAGTATTATTGCTATTGAGCTCTGTTATACACTCAGACACATTACTGGGAGTATTATTACTGTGGAGCACTGTTATACACTCAGACACATTACTGGGAGTATTATTGCTGTGGAGCTCTGTTATACACTCAGACACATTACTGGGAGTATTATTGCTATTGAGCTCTGTTATACACTCAGACACATTACTGGGAGTATTATTGCTGTGGAGCTCTGTTATACACTCAGACACATTACTAGGAGTATTATTGCTGTGGGACTCTGTTATACACTCAGACACATTACTGGGAGTATTATTGCTGTGGAGCTCTGTTATACACTCAGACACATTACTCGGAGTATTATTGCTGTGGGACTCTGTTATACACTCAGACACATTACTGTGAGTATTATTGCTGTGGAGCTCTGTTATACACTCAGACACATTACTGGGAGTATTATTGCTATTGAGCTCTGTTATACACTCAGACACATTACTGGGAGTATTATTGCTGTGGAGCTCTGTTATACACTCAGACACATTACTGGGAGTATTATTGCTATTGAGCTCTGTTATACACTCAGACACATTACTGGGAGTATTATTGCTGTGGAGCTCTGTTATACACTCAGGCACATTACTGGGAGTATTATTGCTGTAGAGCTCTGTTATACACTCAGACACATTACTGGGAGTATTATTGCTGTGGAGCTCCGTTATACACTCAGACACATTACTGGGAGTATTATTACTGTGGAGCTCTGTTATACACTCAGACACATTACTGGGAGTATTATTACTGTGGAGCTCTGTTATACACTCAGACACATTACTGGGAGTATTATTGCTGTGGAGCTCCTTACTATTTTAGCTCTATACCACATCTGCTGGTTGGCCCTTCCACACATGAAACACGCTTTCTAATAATAACTACCACACATCATGAGTAAACCTGTAAAAAAACAGGCTCGATAATCAAAGATTCAATAATTTATGTTGTATCACCATAGCACCTGGGTATGTTAAATACAATAAAAAAAATTTATTTTAAATGAAATATCACTTATTCTTTTAAGGCAAATCCTGCTCTTTTCAAATGGGAAATCACGCTATTAATAGGCATTATGAAAATGCCTAATAAATGAGAGACCGTCTCACTCCTAATTTTTTATGCAATACTCAAACTGGCTAAAATTTCAGGGACTACTCAGTATTTTCCGACTACTGACACCAGTGACGGCCGCAGGCAAATTGGCACGATCTATTGGGGATCCTCCATAGACCTCATGGCTGTACTCTCATGCGGGTGAGTACAATAGTGGCTCCTGTCAGAAGGGGACCTCCTGCAAGAGGATGGTGGCGCCTGCGAAGGACAGGTTCACCCGACCTCCAGCAGCGATGTCACCGTCGGGGGTCTTTGCAAAATGTCCTCAAGTGCTGGCAGTGCCGATTTAAATCACTACAATTCACTGTTTAGTAAATAAACCCCAGTGTCTTATTCTGAGCATAACTGAGAGTTCCAAGGACAGTGATTTAACAAACCTGTCCAACCTTGGGGAAAGCCGAGAAATTTGCAATAACGAAGGACAATCTAAGGTTGAGAGAGAGGCAGCAAAGCAGACACTAGCTGAACTAACTTGTACAAGACTCGTCACCTCGGTGGGCGAGAAGGCTTTGTTTTAAAGCTCACGTCTGAACAAATTGGCCTCTTGACCAGAACCCTCGAGTGTTGACAGATGACATTATTTTCCATCAGTCAATGGGAGAAAACGACCAGCGAACATGATTCAAAACTTCTGGATTTCATCAATATGTAATCTGTCATAGTTTATTGGCATTTCCCATTGCCCAGGACGGAACAATACTGCAGGTGTTATTAATACGTCAAATACATTATCCATGTAATATACTTGTCTGCTTTATCCTGCCTTCGGCTCCCTCGCCCCCCTCTCTTCCCGCCATCCCAGCCTCTCCCTGCATTTTAATGCACGATAAATCGCAATGCATTACATATATGTATGTCATCATTTGTCACAATAAATGGAACTGGATACATGTAGCAGGATAAGAGACAGTGTAGGATATCAAAAGTGCTTTTTTCGAAGTAATGGTGATTATAGTATAATTTCTCTGCTACACTGGGTCCGTGAGCCCTGTTTAAACACAGATTTAAATGCTGTGTCCTACAAGATGCCACACACGTTAAAACATATCGCTCTCTTATTACGATGTAAATCACATACAAGCCAGGGATCTATTATTTTATAGAGACTTGCTCCAGGAACGTACCCAGTTATTGCTTATTGCACTATAGTGTGTATGTTGTTTTTTTTAAGATGCTTATACATATAAAAGTGTGCAAAAGAATATACTGCAACAAAAAAAATAAAAAAAAAAATCTTTATTGACTTATTGCGGAGCGTTGGGTAATTAGGGAGTGATGGGATTTGTAAAAAATCCCCAACTTGGCTATTTTAGTTTTAATTTTGCAGTTTTCCACAATTTCAGAGTACATAGTCTGAGAATTATGGACAATGTACTTTACAAATATACAGGGAGCTAGCAAAATAATAACATACCAGTATAGTAACATTTAAGGAAAAAAGAACAGCTTATTAACATTTATCCACCGTACAGGACTGCGATATTTATTGGTGATTTATAAATAGTAGTAATTAACAGTATTATTCACTAAAATGAGACTTCAAAGTGAATTCAAAGTGAATGTCAAATTTAAAGGAACACTTTAGTGTCAGGAATACAAACATGTATTCCTGACACTGTAGTCCTGGCATGGCTGTTTAGGTTTCCGGCCTCGTTTAGATCGCGTTACAAATGTTGATTTTACTTAGCTTTTTTCTCACGCCGCACCAGTCTCGTCATGGCTTTCCCCGCCTAGTCCCACCTCTGTGGCTGATATCATCAACGTTAAGGATCTCAGTCAGTCTAATGCTTCCCCATAGGAAGGTTTTGAGAGGCTGTTGTGCATCTGCGGCAAAACGCAACACTGCGCCAATCAGCATCTCCTCATAGAGGTGCGTTAAATGTATCCATGGGGAACGTTCAGCATGCAGCAATGTAAACATTGATAAAGCCTGCAGGGACAGGCAATAGACACCATAACCACTACATTAAGCGGAATACTATACATTCATTTGTAGTTGTTCTGGTGACTATAGTGTCCCTTAAAGGTCAAAGTAGCCAGATTGGAGGAATTCTCTAAGTTAACTTTGCTTTTAGTAATGCAACTCTGGCCTTACATTTTAAATTCACTTTGAATTCTCACGTTAGTAAATAGCACTGATAGTCTTTGCTAGTTTTCCAGAATGTCTTATCTATTCGTATTTCTATACATGAAGACCATAAATCCAGCAGTCTTTCACAGGCAGAAATCTTTCTTTTATTAATTGCGTGTGTTAATGTTCAGTTATGAAATCACAATAGGGTTCATTTATTGAATAACAAATTGACTGAAATCCAAACTTCAATATTTAGGCAGAACGTGTTTTTTTTTTTTTTTTTAAAGTTGGCTAATTAAGGCCCTAGTCCCAGCTCGGCTAGTTCAGAGTGGATTTAGCAATGAGATATTCAGCGTTAAATCTGGTGTTTAGTAAATACAACTTTATATAAATTACATTCATTTGAAACTCACATCTGTTTTATTATGGTGCATGCTTCAATATCAATCATTTGCAACAATATTGGTTTTCAGCTAGAATATTTTTTCTCAATAAAACAGGTTCATCGTTCATCGTAATTTAACGTTCATCGTTGAGACTTTGTTAAAACATCGTTAAAGTAATTCTAATGAAGAACAAAAAAAAACGAAATCACAAGTTTTGGAAAAGGCAAATGAAATCCAACAAGACTAAGGCCCCATTTTATGTTGTTTCCATTGAGGGGCCTCAAGTCCGCTATCCCTTCTCCATGCAAATTGGCACTGGGCTAGGCTTTCCTCGTTATAGGGTTAAGTGGGCTTCGTCCCCCTTGCACACAGTAAATGAGTCTAAAGAGTGAAGAAATATTATGACGGTACTGAAGTCAGTCCTCATCATATTGCTTCCAAGCTTGAGCGCGGCAAATTGGCTCAAGATTAAAGAAATCCCCTCTATTAAGTAGAGGGTGGGAGTTTGGAGGGGGGGGGGGTGCATGACCACCCCCCTCTCAAAAACAACAGGCTATTCTTGTATCCGGTGTAAGTGCTAACACTGTAATATTTTAAGCAGAGAAAATCTGAGTCCTCGGGCCCCCCGTGGAGCTTTATACTGAGCTTATAAAAATTAAGTGGTAAGACGCACAGCTGCTGCTATAAATCTAGCGTCGCTAAAGCAGCCCAGTCGGAAATCTCATCTCAACGTGAAGCTGAAGGGACAAGTACAATATTAAAAGGGGTACCTGGGGGTGGCGGGCACGAAATCTTAACTTTACATCATACACTGTTGCTTTGAGGAAAGTTATTAGTGTTGGGCTGACAGAGCGGTTTGCCAAGAATGGGGCGTGCTTCGCAAACACATATGGGACACACACATATTATATATCTATGTGGATATACGTGTGTGTGTGCACGCCAGTGAGGAGAACTGAAAGCATTATAACAGCGAGTACACGGCCATTACTTCCCCCATACACGTACTCCAACATTACTTATATTTCATGCCTTCTTTTAGATTTAGAGTTAGGGCTATCTGTCCTGTCTGTTGGTTCTTGTTTGAGACAGTGTGATTCTCCCCCCCCCCTCCCCCCCACGCCCTCAGATCTATAATATTAAAGTTTAAACAATCATGGCAATTCACACATTTTACAGGTTCTGCACTCAGTTTCCTATAGGTTAATGTCCAGGGATGTACACAGTACAGTCATATAGAATGGTATAGTTACATAGTGCAGTCAGGTAGAATATTACAGTTACATAGTGCAGTCAGGTTGAATATTACAGTTACATAGTGCAGTCAGGTAGAATATTACAGTTACATAGTGCAGTCAGGTAGAATATTACAGTTACATAGTGCAGTCAGGTAGAATATTACAGTTACATAGTGCAGTCAGGTTGAATATTACAGTTACATAGTGCAGTCAGGTTGAATATTACAGTTACATAGTGCAGTCAGGTAGAATATTACAGTTACATAGTGCAGTCAGGTAGAATATTACAGTTACATAGTGCAGTCAGGTTGAATATTACAGTTACATAGTGCAGTCAGGTAGAATATTACAGTTACATAGTGCAGTCAGGTAGAATATTACAGTTACATAGTGCAGTCAGGTTGAATATTACAGTTACATAGTGCAGTCAGGTTGAATATTACAGTTACATAGTGCAGTCAGGTTGAATATTACAGTTACATAGTGCAGTCAGGTTGAATATTACAGTTACATAGTGCAGTCAGGTAGAATATTACAGTTACATAGTGCAGTCAGGTTGAATATTACAGTTACATAGTGCAGTCAGGTTGAATATTACAGTTACATAGTGCAGTCAGGTAGAATATTACAGTTACATAGTGCAGTCAGGTAGAATATTACAGTTACATAGTGCAGTCAGGTTGAATATTACAGTTACATAGTGCAGTCAGGTAGAATATTACAGTTACATAGTGCAGTCAGGTAGAATATTACAGTTACATAGTGCAGTCAGGTTGAATATTACAGTTACATGCAGTCAGGTAGAATATTACAGTTACATAGTGCAGTCAGGTAGAATATTACAGTTACATAGTGCAGTCAGGTTGAATATTACAGTTACATAGTGCAGTCAGGTAGAATATTACAGTTACATAGTGCAGTCAGGTTGAATATTACAGTTACATAGTGCAGTCAGGTTGAATATTACAGTTACATAGTGCAGTCAGGTAGAATATTACAGTTACATAGTGCAGTCAGGTTGAATATTACAGTTACATAGTGCAGTCAGGTTGAATATTACAGTTACATAGTGCAGTCAGGTAGAATATTACAGTTACATAGTGCAGTCAGGTAGAATATTACAGTTACATAGTGCAGTCAGGTTGAATATTACAGTTACATAGTGCAGTCAGGTAGAATATTACAGTTACATAGTGCAGTCAGGTAGAATATTACAGTTACATAGTGCAGTCAGGTTGAATATTACAGTTACATAGTGCAGTCAGGTAGAATATTACAGTTACATAGTGCAGTCAGGTAGAATATTACAGTTACATAGTGCAGTCAGGTAGAATATTACAGTTACATAGTGCAGTCAGGTTGAATATTACAGTTACATAGTGCAGTCAGGTTGAATATTACAGTTACATAGTGCAGTCAGGTTGAATATTACAGTTACATAGTGCAGTCAGGTAGAATATTACAGTTACATAGTGCAGTCAGGTTGAATATTACAGTTACATAGTGCAGTCAGGTTGAATATTACAGTTACATAGTGCAGTCAGGTAGAATATTACAGTTACATAGTGCAGTCAGGTAGAATATTACAGTTACATAGTGCAGTCAGGTTGAATATTACAGTTACATAGTGCAGTCAGGTAGAATATTACAGTTACATAGTGCAGTCAGGTAGAATATTACAGTTACATAGTGCAGTCAGGTAGAATATTACAGTTACATAGTGCAGTCAGGTAGAATATTACAGTTACATAGTGCAGTCAGGTAGAATATTACAGTTACATAGTGCAGTCAGGTAGAATATTACAGTTACATAGTGCAGTCAGGTAGAATATTACAGTTACATAGTGCAGTCAGGTAGAATATTACAGTTACATAGTGCAGTCAGGTAGAATATTACAGTTACATAGTGCAGTCAGGTAGAATATTACAGTTACATAGTGCAGTCAGGTAGAATATTACAGTTACATAGTGCAGTCAGGTAGAATATTACAGTTACATAGTGCAGTCAGGTAGAATATTACAGTTACATAGTGCAGTCAGGTTGAATATTACAGTTACATAGTGCAGTCAGGTAGAATATTACAGTTACATAGTGCAGTCAGGTAGAATATTACAGTTACATAGTGCAGTCAGGTTGAATATTACAGTTACATAGTGCAGTCAGGTTGAATATTACAGTTACATAGTGCAGTCAGGTAGAATATTACAGTTACATAGTGCAGTCAGGTAGAATATTACAGTTACATAGTGCAGTCAGGTAGAATATTACAGTTACATAGTGCAGTCAGGTAGAATATTACAGTTACATAGTGCAGTCAGGTAGAATATTACAGTTACATAGTGCAGTCAGGTAGAATATTACAGTTACATAGTGCAGTCAGGTAGAATATTACAGTTACATAGTGCAGTCAGGTTGAATATTACAGTTACATAGTGCAGTCAGGTTGAATATTACAGTTACATAGTGCAGTCAGGTAGAATATTACAGTTACATAGTGCAGTCAGGTAGAATATTACAGTTACATAGTGCAGTCAGGTAGAATATTACAGTTACATAGTGCAGTCAGGTAGAATATTACAGTTACATAGTGCAGTCAGGTAGAATATTACAGTTACATAGTGCAGTCAGGTAGAATATTACAGTTACATAGTGCAGTCAGGTAGAATATTACAGTTACATAGTGCAGTCAGGTTGAATATTACAGTTACATAGTGCAGTCAGGTAGAATATTACAGTTACATAGTGCAGTCAGGTAGAATATTACAGTTACATAGTGCAGTCAGGTTGAATATTACAGTTACATAGTGCAGTCAGGTAGAATATTACAGTTACATAGTGCAGTCAGGTAGAATATTACAGTTACATAGTGCAGTCAGGTAGAATATTACAGTTACATAGTGCAGTCAGGTTGAATATTACAGTTACATAGTGCAGTCAGGTAGAATATTACAGTTACATAGTGCAGTCAGGTAGAATATTACAGTTACATAGTGCAGTCAGGTAGAATATTACAGTTACATAGTGCAGTCAGGTTGAATATTACAGTTACATAGTGCAGTCAGGTTGAATATTACAGTTACATAGTGCAGTCAGGTAGAATATTACAGTTACATAGTGCAGTCAGGTAGAATATTACAGTCACATAGTGCAGTCAGGTTGAATATTACAGTTACATAGTGCAGTCAGGTAGAATATTACAGTTACATAGTGCAGTCAGGTAGAATATTACAGTTACATAGTGCAGTCAGGTAGAATATTACAGTTACATAGTGCAGTCAGGTAGAATATTACAGTTACATAGTGCAGTCAGGTTGAATATTACAGTTACATAGTGCAGTCAGGTTGAATATTACAGTTACATAGTGCAGTCAGGTAGAATATTACAGTTACATAGTGCAGTCAGGTAGAATATTACAGTTACATAGTGCAGTCAGGTAGAATATTACAGTTACATAGTGCAGTCAGGTTGAATATTACAGTTACATAGTGCAGTCAGGTAGAATATTACAGTTACATAGTGCAGTCAGGTTGAATATTACAGTTACATAGTGCAGTCAGGTAGAATATTACAGTTACATAGTGCAGTCAGGTAGAATATTACAGTTACATAGTGCAGTCAGGTAGAATATTACAGTTACATAGTGCAGTCAGGTAGAATATTACAGTTACATAGTGCAGTCAGGTAGAATATTACAGTTACATAGTGCAGTCAGGTAGAATATTACAGTTACATAGTGCAGTCAGGTTGAATATTACAGTTACATAGTGCAGTCAGGTAGAATATTACAGTTACATAGTGCAGTCAGGTTGAATATTACAGTTACATAGTGCAGTCAGGTAGAATATTACAGTTACATAGTGCAGTCAGGTAGAATATTACAGTTACATAGTGCAGTCAGGTTGAATATTACAGTTACATAGTGCAGTCAGGTAGAATATTACAGTTACATAGTGCAGTCAGGTAGAATATTACAGTTACATAGTGCAGTCAGGTAGAATATTACAGTTACATAGTGCAGTCAGGTTGAATATTACAGTTACATAGTGCAGTCAGGTAGAATATTACAGTTACATAGTGCAGTCAGGTAGAATATTACAGTTACATAGTGCAGTCAGGTAGAATATTACAGTTACATAGTGCAGTCAGGTTGAATATTACAGTTACATAGTGCAGTCAGGTAGAATATTACAGTTACATAGTGCAGTCAGGTAGAATATTACAGTTACATAGTGCAGTCAGGTAGAATATTACAGTTACATAGTGCAGTCAGGTAGAATATTACAGTTACATAGTGCAGTCAGGTAGAATATTACAGTTACATAGTGCAGTCAGGTAGAATATTACAGTTACATAGTGCAGTCAGGTTGAATATTACAGTTACATAGTGCAGTCAGGTAGAATATTACAGTTACATAGTGCAGTCAGGTTGAATATTACAGTTACATAGTGCAGTCAGGTAGAATATTACAGTTACATAGTGCAGTCAGGTAGAATATTACAGTTACATAGTGCAGTCAGGTTGAATATTACAGTTACATAGTGCAGTCAGGTAGAATATTACAGTTACATAGTGCAGTCAGGTAGAATATTACAGTTACATAGTGCAGTCAGGTAGAATATTACAGTTACATAGTGCAGTCAGGTTGAATATTACAGTTACATAGTGCAGTCAGGTAGAATATTACAGTTACATAGTGCAGTCAGGTAGAATATTACAGTTACATAGTGCAGTCAGGTAGAATATTACAGTTACATAGTGCAGTCAGGTTGAATATTACAGTTACATAGTGCAGTCAGGTTGAATATTACAGTTACATAGTGCAGTCAGGTAGAATATTACAGTTACATAGTGCAGTCAGGTAGAATATTACAGTCACATAGTGCAGTCAGGTTGAATATTACAGTTACATAGTGCAGTCAGGTAGAATATTACAGTTACATAGTGCAGTCAGGTAGAATATTACAGTTACATAGTGCAGTCAGGTAGAATATTACAGTTACATAGTGCAGTCAGGTAGAATATTACAGTTACATAGTGCAGTCAGGTTGAATATTACAGTTACATAGTGCAGTCAGGTTGAATATTACAGTTACATAGTGCAGTCAGGTAGAATATTACAGTTACATAGTGCAGTCAGGTAGAATATTACAGTTACATAGTGCAGTCAGGTTGAATATTACAGTTACATAGTGCAGTCAGGTAGAATATTACAGTTACATAGTGCAGTCAGGTTGAATATTACAGTTACATAGTGCAGTCAGGTAGAATATTACAGTTACATAGTGCAGTCAGGTAGAATATTACAGTTACATAGTGCAGTCAGGTAGAATATTACAGTTACATAGTGCAGTCAGGTAGAATATTACAGTTACATAGTGCAGTCAGGTAGAATATTACAGTTACATAGTGCAGTCAGGTAGAATATTACAGTTACATAGTGCAGTCAGGTTGAATATTACAGTTACATAGTGCAGTCAGGTAGAATATTACAGTTACATAGTGCAGTCAGGTTGAATATTACAGTTACATAGTGCAGTCAGGTAGAATATTACAGTTACATAGTGCAGTCAGGTAGAATATTACAGTTACATAGTGCAGTCAGGTTGAATATTACAGTTACATAGTGCAGTCAGGTAGAATATTACAGTTACATAGTGCAGTCAGGTAGAATATTACAGTTACATAGTGCAGTCAGGTAGAATATTACAGTTACATAGTGCAGTCAGGTTGAATATTACAGTTACATAGTGCAGTCAGGTAGAATATTACAGTTACATAGTGCAGTCAGGTAGAATATTACAGTTACATAGTGCAGTCAGGTAGAATATTACAGTTACATAGTGCAGTCAGGTTGAATATTACAGTTACATAGTGCAGTCAGGTAGAATATTACAGTTACATAG
The DNA here is from genome assembly GCF_036172605.1 of Pelobates fuscus. Taxonomy (NCBI): domain Eukaryota; kingdom Metazoa; phylum Chordata; class Amphibia; order Anura; family Pelobatidae; genus Pelobates; species Pelobates fuscus. The sequence continues at coordinate 14,682,101 of NC_086323.1, read as the reverse complement.
TGCAGTCAGGTAGAATATTACAGTTACATAGTGCAGTCAGGTAGAATATTACAGTTACATAGTGCAGTCAGGTAGAATATTACAGTTACATAGTGCAGTCAGGTAGAATATTACAGTTACATAGTGCAGTCAGGTAGAATATTACAGTTACATAGTGCAGTCAGGTTGAATATTACAGTTACATAGTGCAGTCAGGTAGAATATTACAGTTACATAGTGCAGTCAGGTTGAATATTACAGTTACATAGTGCAGTCAGGTAGAATATTACAGTTACATAGTGCAGTCAGGTAGAATATTACAGTTACATAGTGCAGTCAGGTTGAATATTACAGTTACATAGTGCAGTCAGGTAGAATATTACAGTTACATAGTGCAGTCAGGTAGAATATTACAGTTACATAGTGCAGTCAGGTAGAATATTACAGTTACATAGTGCAGTCAGGTTGAATATTACAGTTACATAGTGCAGTCAGGTAGAATATTACAGTTACATAGTGCAGTCAGGTAGAATATTACAGTTACATAGTGCAGTCAGGTAGAATATTACAGTTACATAGTGCAGTCAGGTTGAATATTACAGTTACATAGTGCAGTCAGGTTGAATATTACAGTTACATAGTGCAGTCAGGTAGAATATTACAGTTACATAGTGCAGTCAGGTAGAATATTACAGTCACATAGTGCAGTCAGGTTGAATATTACAGTTACATAGTGCAGTCAGGTAGAATATTACAGTTACATAGTGCAGTCAGGTAGAATATTACAGTTACATAGTGCAGTCAGGTAGAATATTACAGTTACATAGTGCAGTCAGGTAGAATATTACAGTTACATAGTGCAGTCAGGTAGAATATTACAGTTACATAGTGCAGTCAGGTTGAATATTACAGTTACATAGTGCAGTCAGGTTGAATATTACAGTTACATAGTGCAGTCAGGTAGAATATTACAGTTACATAGTGCAGTCAGGTAGAATATTACAGTTACATAGTGCAGTCAGGTAGAATATTACAGTTACATAGTGCAGTCAGGTTGAATATTACAGTTACATAGTGCAGTCAGGTAGAATATTACAGTTACATAGTGCAGTCAGGTTGAATATTACAGTTACATAGTGCAGTCAGGTTGAATATTACAGTTACATAGTGCAGTCAGGTAGAATATTACAGTTACATAGTGCAGTCAGGTAGAATATTACAGTTACATAGTGCAGTCAGGTAGAATATTACAGTTACATAGTGCAGTCAGGTAGAATATTACAGTTACATAGTGCAGTCAGGTAGAATATTACAGTTACATAGTGCAGTCAGGTAGAATATTACAGTTACATAGTGCAGTCATACAGAATGGTATGGTTATATAGCGCAGTATGGTCTCACATATAGCTGTATGGTCAGCACTGTGTACTGAAGGCTCTCTGGATTAAGAGATACAATGTAGAGACTGTATCGCACCTGTACAGATCAATGCTTTCCAGATGCACCATTTACAACTCACCTCTTCAGAACGAGGTTTCCAAAGAGCCGTTATATTGCCCAATATTTATTTTTTTAAAGCACAGGGCATGTTAGTTAAATAATAGCTTTGTGTTTGAGCAGCAGATGATTTATTTATGGGGGCCCAGTACTCAGGTAATGATTTTCCATTCCAAGTAGTTTTCTGGATGCATTGAAGGAGCAGCTGTACGTCAAAGGGAAGCTTCACCCAGAAAATGAAAATGTATTTTTTTTTAAGTAAAATAAATAAAATTCAGCAGTGAAATTATAATCCTTACAGTTTGCCAACATGCTACGGAGTTCACTTTCTGGGCCAGGAATTGAAGAGGAATGAATGACAAATTGTAAACCAAAATGGCGGGCTGGAAATTGATTCCAATCTGTCAATTTGTCAATTTTGGTCAAAACGGTGGCAATTTCCCAAAATTCACAGTTTCATAAATAAGTGCTGCTGTTTTTTTTTTTTTAATGTCTTAATTTAAGATAAGAAAACACAAACAAAACGAGCCATTACGCAGTATCCGTAAAAAGACAGCGCAATAATAAAACAAAATGGGAGAGATACAGCAAAGTTGCGTCTTTTTGTCACAATTTATCAAATCTGTCACGTTTGTCTATTGCTTTTTTTGTGCACAAACCATCATTTTTCACAATACCATTTTTTCACACACCAATGGATTTATCGATCTTTAAATCTTTTTTCATCAAAAACGTTCCCTTCCACAACTCTAAATTCCTTAAACGGAAAATACTGCTAAGAATGGGACAATTTAAGTAGAGACAGGACGGCATTTGTAGACCATTTTTTTCTCAGACCCATTCAGTGAATTCAGACAGATGAGACCAAAAATAAAAGAAACTTTTCACTTTTATTATATATTCTTCATCTTTGCAGTGCATAAAGATACAAAACAGGACTGCAAGGTCCATGTTCGACCTCTCCACTAGCCCCAGGCCACATGAAGAGTCCATGTGCAGCTCCCACTGCCTCGCTCACTCTTGGTGCTGTGGGCAGAGTCTCGGAATGCCATGGTACTGGATCGGTATTGTATTACCTTCTGAGAGTGTGGGCTAGGCACTGCGATTATCTCCCTCGAGGCCCTCAGCCCGGAAATGGGAGAGCGGGTCTTAGACTGTGTAGGGCTCAAGAGGGTGGAAGGAGGACGAGATGTCTTTCCACGTTTTGTACGATGTGTAGTGGCAGACTTGCTACGCTCGGCTTTGGGAGGTGAGTGATGCGGCAGGCTTACATCTCGTTGCCTCTCCTCAAGCTTGCTCCAAAAGCCCATGAAGATCGCATCCAGTTGGGCTAATGTAGTTTCCACCAGGCCTCGTGGTGGGGTAGGAGTCATGGTGTCCGCCATCTTGGCTGGTTCGTGAGCTAGGTCGCAGGCCCACCAGTGACAGGTAACTTTTAACTTTTAGAAATCTCTGCCTGTGTACACTTATAAGGATGTTTCAATAGTGGCAGTATAATCAAAGCCATCATGTTGAAACCCCCCCACCCCAAAAAAAAATAAAAACAAGAAAGAGAAATAAACTTTTCATAAAACCACAAACTTTTCATTAAACCATTTGGGTTTACACTAAAATGAATCCTAATCAACATTCAGAAGAGATTCCATTTTGCTTTTTGTATTTTATTTTCTCATCTGGGGTCATTAGCTAGTATGGGCTTCTTAATACATTGTTCACAATAACTTAAATTGACAAAGAGGGAGCGTGAGTGGGGGTGTGGCCAGGGATGTGAGTGGGGAAGTGGCCAGGGAGTGTGAGTGGGGGTGTGGCCAGGGATGTGGGAGGGTGCGGCCAGGGAGTGTGAGTGGGGGTATGGCCAGGGAATGTGAGTGGGGGTATGGCCAGGGAATGTGAGTGGGGGTGTGGCCAAGGAGGTGGGGGGTGTGGCCAGGGATTGTGAGTGGGGGTGTGACCTGGGAGAATGAGTGGGGGGGTGGGTGGCCAGGGATGTGGGGTGTGTAGCCAAGAGCGGGGCTGTTCTGAGAATTTTTAGGTGATTACTAATAACTATTTATACAGCTATAATGTAATTGAGAAGAACAACAATGTATCTTATTCACACAGACTGATTTCTAAACACATTTATTGTAGTTTAAAGACACATTACTGGGAATAGATAGGGTCACGTGGGAGGTAAGATATAAGGTAATAAAAATATATGGATGAATTAGATCTTTTATAACTATTTAACAAATACACAATACATAACTTGCACACTTTATAACACATTGCAAACAGGGAGCTGGGTCCCACATTACAAGATAAGCCATAAATTCTTCCTATTTTATATTACTAATGCTCAATTAACCAACTGTACTTTTAAACAACAACAAAATATAACACGATGGCATAAAGCTTCACAGACCTCTGAGAATACTATCCTTACTACGAGTAATAAAAAACATCAGACAGCAACAAGTTGCCGATTCCATTGGCACCAGATCTAGAAACTTGTTAGCGGATCAGAACGGAAGTCTGCCAGTAAAGAGACAATTATGTAGGGCAGGAAAGAGAGACTCGTGGTATAAAAATCTGCTTTAGTGCTTTTATTGTGTATTTTTTGAGGATCCAAAGGGTAGCGTTTGAAGTTCCAGTGAAAGCCCTCTCATCTGAAGATCAATTAGCATCAATTACTGACTTCATTTAATTGTCGTAGAAGATGAATTTGTCATTTTTAGTCTTGAATTAATGGCAGACCTTCAACTTTCCTTTGGCAGAACCATCCACAGTTTTTTTTACATAAAGGAACTACAGACAGAGAGCGAGGAGGGACTGAGAGATGGTGAAGGGGAGAAGATGAAAGAGGGAGAAGGAAAGAGAATGAAAGACAAGAATGGAAAGAGAGAGATAGAAAGAGGGAGATGAAGACAAGCCGTATAAAGGAGAGGAACAAACTGTTAAAAAAAAGTTAAAGGATGAGACATAGAATGATAAAGAGACAGAAAGAGAGACAAAACAAAAAGGGGAAGAGACAGGGAGTGATACGAGAGATGGATAAACAGAGAAGAAAAGAGGGTAAGGGAGGAGAGATATGGACAATGGACAGAAGGGAGGGACATGGGATAAAATAGTGAACTATATAGAGAGGGAATTTGATCATGGGAGGGACCGGGAAAGGAGACTAAACTTATTACAGACAAGGAATTAAAAGCAAAAATACACTATTATTATTATTTTATTTATATAGCGCCAGCAAATTCCGTAGCGCTGTACAATGGGAAATAAACAACAATAAACACCATAACAGACGAAAAAAGTGACAAATAATCAAAGCAGAAAGCAAGACCGGACGGAAGGAAGTTCGAAGATTGTGGGAGACGATGTATCAGGGAGATTTCATGGGGAATTTAAACTGCAAACAACACAACGCAAATTATGGAAACTGTAGAAAGGTTTTGATATATTTATATAGGAGCAAAGATTAAGACATAAAACCAGTCATCTTAGATCAAGTGCAGAAAAAAGAGAGGGGCACGTGTCGCCAAACAGAGAGAGCAGGACATCATATCAGAACAGGAGACGGGGGGAGTCCAATGGCTTAAGGCCGGGGTGTCAAGGTGTATTTGGACTAGAATTCCCATAATTCTCTGCTGGTTTACATGAAACCTCTAGTTTAAAGATATGAAAGTACAAATATTAAGTGTTAGATACTAATCTGAGTATTGAAATGAAGCAATACACACCTGGGTGAAACTGTGTTATAAAAGTAGAAGACATGAAGGTGTCCTGATCTAGATTACAAGCTTTCAAGTACAGCCCATGCCACCTTCTGTTTCCCTCTGTCTCTGCTTATTGCGTTTCCCTCCGTCTCTGCTTACTTTGTTTCCCTCTGTCTCTGCTTATTGTGTTTCCATCTGTCTCCGCTTACTGTTTCCCTCTGTCTCTGCTTTCTGTGTTTCCCTCTCTGTCTCTGCTTATTACGTTTACCGCCGTCTCTGCTTACTGTGTTTCCCTCTGTCTCTGCTTTCTGTGTTTCCCTCTCTGTCTCTGCTTATTGCGTTTCCCTCCATCTCTGCTTACTGTGTTTCCCTCTGTCTCTGCTTATTGTGTTTCCATCTGTCTCCACTTACTGTTTCCCTCTGTCTCTGCTTACTGTGTTTCCCTCTGTCTCTGCTTACTGTGTTTCCCTCTGTCTCTGCTTTCTGTGTTTCCCTCCGTCTCTGCTTACTGTGTTTCCCTCTGTCTCTGCTTATTGTTTTTCCATCTGTCTCCACTTACTGTTTCCCTCTGTCTCCGCTTACTGTTTCCCTCTGTCTCTGCTTTCTGTGTTTCCCTCTGTCTCTGCTTATTGTGTTTCTTTCTGTCTCTGCTTATCAAGCTGAGTTTGTAAGAACCCTTTAAATACTATACTCTGTTACCAGATAGAGCAGCCGTGTAATGCTGTGTAATATAACATAATGTTGATATTTTGTTGTTGCAAACTTTAAATATTTTCAACATTTTTAAATACATGAAAGAAAAATAAACGAATAACGAATAAACATGCTAAATGTATAATCGGCTATTGAAGTTTATAGGCAAACATCATCCGGTACACATGAAAAAATAAACAGTTAAAATAAACAACATAAAACAATAAATCTTGTTTTGGAGAGAATGTTCTTGATACTGTAATCCAATTTGACACCTTACAATCTCTTCCTGGGTAATGCAGTATATTAATAGAATTCTATACTATCCCCAATCTCTATCCCAATGCAGAGTCCCTGTAACACTGTCCTGGCAGTATTCCGTGCCCTAAACCCCAGGTGGTTGATTAAGCATTTAACCCCTGCCTCCCAGAGTGGCTATCTACTGCTTTTTATTTATCATGAGTATTTCCACAACTAATTGTCATTAACCATCTGAGTATTAGGGTAGAGGGCTCCACATTGCTTGACACCCGTCCGCAGTGACACAAAGTGTCAGAATCTCACTGGGCAGCAGTGGGAATACAGCACGTTAGACACGTGTCAGCTTTGGTGTGATGTCTTGTTGATGTGGTGGTGGTAGTGGGGGATGATAGGATGAGAGGACAGGAGGGCGGCACCAGCTCAGAGAAGAAGCACAGAGAGTCGACAGGCTGGTGGCAATCAATCATCACGCCTGGGCTATCTGGCAGAAATTGAGTTTTGACTCACAGGGGAAAATACAGCAAATTAATAGACCATTACCCAAGCTTTGACCTGAGAAATGTGTGTGTGGACGGGGTGGGGCACGGGATAATGGCAATGCTATGGGGGCACTGTCTCATTAACTCCTTCCTTGCTGAATGCCTGATGGATAGAGCCATGCCTGTAGGGTTAACACGTTCAGTACCAGGAATGGGATTTTCCTGTCCATTCAGCTATACATGTACACTTTCAGAGCTGTGACAGGAAATAAAGGGGTTAATTCAGTGACAGGCGATGGAATACACACAGCTATCTGGTGTATTAACGAGGTTCGCATGAGCGAGTCATTAGCATATATGTACCAGCTGATATCTTTCAGACTACACACCTCCCAAGTGCCCTATTTAAGATGGGCAGTCTCTATTTTGGAGCAAAATCCCCCTCTTGCTCTTTTCTATCCTAATATCCCTCTTTTCTAGGGGCTCCATATTGTTGGTGTGTCTGAGTGTATAACAGAGCTCCGCAGCAATAATACTCCCAGTAATGTGTCTGAGTGTATAACAGAGCTCCACAGCAATAATACTCCCAGTAATGTGTCTGAGTGTATAACAGAGCTCCACAGCAATAATACTCCCAGTAATGTGTCTGGGTGTATAACAGAGCTCCACAGCAATAATACTCCCAGTAATGTGTCTGAGTGTATAACAGAGCTCCACAGCAATAATACTCCCAGTAATGTGTCTGAGTGTATAACAGAGCTCCACAGCAATAATACTCCCAGTAATGTATCTGAGTGTATAACAGAGCTCCACAGCAATAATACTCCCAGTAATGTGTCTGAGTGTATAACAGAGCTCCACAGCAATAATACTCCCAGTAATGTGTGTGAGTGTATAACAGAGCTCCACAGTAATAATACTCCCAGTAATGTGTCTGAGTGTATAACAGAGCTCCACATAATTAATACTCGCTACACCGCAATAATACTCCCAGTAATGTGTCTGTGTGTATAACAGTCCCACAGCAATAATACTCCCCATAATGTGTCTGAGTGTATAACAGAACTCCACAGCAATAATACTCCCAGTAATGTGTCTGAGTGTATAACAGAGCTCCACAGCAATAATACTCCTAGTAATGTGTCTGAGTGTATAACAGAGCTCCACAGCAATAATACTCCCAGTAATGTGTCTGAGTGTGTAACAGAGCTCCACAGCAATAATACTCCCAGTAACGTGTCTGAATGTATAACAGAGCTCCACAGCAATAATACTCCCAGTAATGTGTCTGAGTGTATAACAGAGCCCCACAGCAATAATACTCCTAGTAATGTGTCTGAGCGTATAACAGAGCTCCACAGCAATAATACTCCCAGTAACGTGTCTGAATGTATAACAGAGCTCCACAGTAATAATACTCCCAGTAATGTGTCTGAGTGTATAACAGAGCTCCACAGCAATAATACTCCCAGTAATGTGTCTGAGTGTATAACAGAGCTCCACAGCAATAATACTCCCAGTAATGTGTCTGAGTGTATAACAGAGCTCCACAGCAATAATACTCCCAGTAATGTGTCTGTGTGTATAACAGTCCCATAGCAATAATACTCCCCATAATGTGTCTGAGTGTATAACAGAACTCCACAGCAATAATACTCCCAGTAATGTGTCTGAGTGTATAACAGAGCTCCACAGCAATAATACTCCTAGTAATGTGTCTGAGTGTATAACAGAGCTCCACAGCAATAATACTACCAGTAATGTGTCTGAGTGTGTAACAGAGCTCCACAGCAATAATACTCCCAGTAACGTGTCTGAATGTATAACAGAGCTCCACAGCAATAATACTCCCAGTAATGTGTCTGAGTGTATAACAGAGCTCCACAGCAATAATACTCCCAGTAATGTGTCTAATTGTATAACAGAGCACCACAGCAATAATACTCCTAGTAATGTGTCTGAGCGTATAACAGAGCTCCACAGCAATAATACTCCCAGTAACGTGTCTGAATGTATAACAGAGCTCCACAGTAATAATACTCCCAGTAATGTGTCTGAGTGTATAACAGAGCTCCACAGCAATAATACTTCCAGTAATGTGTCTGAGTGTATAACAGAGCCCCACAGTAATAATACTCCCAGTAATGTGTCTGAGTGTATAACAGAGCTCCATAGCAATAATACTCCCAGTAATGTGTCTGAATGTATAACAGAGCTCCACAGCAATAATACTCCCAGTAATGTGTCTGAGTGTATAACAGAGCTCCACAGCAATCATACTCCCAGTAATGTGTCTGAGTGTATAACAAAGCCCCACAGCAATAATACTCCCAGTAATGTGTCTGAGTGTATAACAGAGCTCCACAGCAATAATACTCCCAGTAATGTGTCTGTATAACAGAGCTCCACAGCGATAATACTCCCAGTAATGTGTCTGAGTGTATAACAGAGCCCCACAGTAATAATACTCCCAGTAATGTGTCTGAGTGTATAACAGAGCTCCATAGCAATAATACTCCCAGTAATGTGTCTGAATGTGTAACAGAGCTCCACATAAATAATACTCCTAGTAATGTGTCTGAGTGTATAACAGAGCTCCACAGCAATAATACTCCCAGTAATGTGACTGAGTGTATAACAGAGCCCCACAGCAATAATACTCCCAGTAATGTGTCTGAGTGTATAACAGAGCTCCACAGCAATAATACTCCCAGTAATGTGTCTGAGTGTATAACAGAGCTCCACAGCAATAATACTTCCAGTAATGTGTCTGAGTGTATAACAGAGCTCCATAGCAATAATACTCCCAGTAATGTGTCTGAATGTATAACAGAGCTCCACAGCAATAATACTCCCAGTAATGTGTCTGAGTGTATAACAGAGCTCCAGAGCAATCATACTCCCAGTAATGTGTCTGAGTGTATAACAAAGCCCCACAGCAATAATACTCCCAGTAATGTGTCTGAGTGTATAACAGAGCTCCACAGCAATAATACTCCCAGTAATGTGTCTGAGTGTATAACAGAGCTCCACAGCAATAATACTCCCAGTAATGTGTGTGAGTGTATAACAGAGCTCCACAGTAATAATACTCCCAGTAATGTGTCTGAGTGTATAACAGAGCTCCACATAATTAATACTCGCTACACCGCAATAATACTCCCAGTAATGTGTCTGTGTGTATAACAGTCCCACAGCAATAATACTCCCCATAATGTGTCTGAGTGTATAACAGAACTCCACAGCAATAATACTCCCAGTAATGTGTCTGAGTGTATAACAGAGCTCCACAGCAATAATACTCCTAGTAATGTGTCTGAGTGTATAACAGAGCTCCACAGCAATAATACTCCCAGTAATGTGTCTGAGTGTGTAACAGAGCTCCACAGCAATAATACTCCCAGTAACGTGTCTGAATGTATAACAGAGCTCCACAGCAATAATACTCCCAGTAATGTGTCTGAGTGTATAACAGAGCTCCACAGCAATAATACTCCCAGTAATGTGTCTAATTGTATAACAGAGCCCCACAGCAATAATACTCCTAGTAATGTGTCTGAGCGTATAACAGAGCTCCACAGCAATAATACTCCCAGTAACGTGTCTGAATGTATAACAGAGCTCCACAGTAATAATACTCCCAGTAATGTGTCTGAGTGTATAACAGAGCTCCACAGCAATAATACTCCCAGTAATGTGTCTGAGTGTATAACAGAGCTCCACAGCAATAATACTCCCAGTAATGTGTCTGAGTGTATAACAGAGCTCCACAGCAATAATACTCCCAGTAATGTGTCTGTGTGTATAACAGTCCCATAGCAATAATACTCCCCATAATGTGTCTGAGTGTATAACAGAACTCCACAGCAATAATACTCCCAGTAATGTGTCTGAGTGTATAACAGAGCTCCACAGCAATAATACTCCTAGTAATGTGTCTGAGTGTATAACAGAGCTCCACAGCAATAATACTCCCAGTAATGTGTCTAATTGTATAACAGAGCACCACAGCAATAATACTCCTAGTAATGTGTCTGAGCGTATAACAGAGCTCCACAGCAATAATACTCCCAGTAACGTGTCTGAATGTATAACAGAGCTCCACAGTAATAATACTCCCAGTAATGTGTCTGAGTGTATAACAGAGCTCCACAGCAATAATACTTCCAGTAATGTGTCTGAGTGTATAACAGAGCCCCACAGTAATAATACTCCCAGTAATGTGTCTGAGTGTATAACAGAGCTCCATAGCAATAATACTCCCAGTAATGTGTCTGAATGTATAACAGAGCTCCACAGCAATAATACTCCCAGTAATGTGTCTGAGTGTATAACAGAGCTCCACAGCAATCATACTCCCAGTAATGTGTCTGAGTGTATAACAAAGCCCCACAGCAATAATACTCCCAGTAATGTGTCTGAGTGTATAACAGAGCTCCACAGCAATAATACTCCCAGTAATGTGTCTGTATAACAGAGCTCCACAGCGATAATACTCCCAGTAATGTGTCTGAGTGTATAACAGAGCCCCACAGTAATAATACTCCCAGTAATGTGTCTGAGTGTATAACAGAGCTCCATAGCAATAATACTCCCAGTAATGTGTCTGAATGTGTAACAGAGCTCCACATAAATAATACTCCTAGTAATGTGTCTGAGTGTATAACAGAGCTCCACAGCAATAATACTCCCAGTAATGTGACTGAGTGTATAACAGAGCCCCACAGCAATAATACTCCCAGTAATGTGTCTGAGTGTATAACAGAGCTCCACAGCAATAATACTCCCAGTAATGTGTCTGAGTGTATAACAGAGCTCCACAGCAATAATACTTCCAGTAATGTGTCTGAGTGTATAACAGAGCTCCATAGCAATAATACTCCCAGTAATGTGTCTGAATGTATAACAGAGCTCCACAGCAATAATACTCCCAGTAATGTGTCTGAGTGTATAACAGAGCTCCAGAGCAATCATACTCCCAGTAATGTGTCTGAGTGTATAACAAAGCCCCACAGCAATAATACTCCCAGTAATGTGTCTGAGTGTATAACAGAGCTCCACAGCAATAATACTCCCAGTAATGTGTCTGTATAACAGAGCTCCACAGCGATAATACTCCCAGTAATGTGTCTGAGTGTATAACAGAGCCCCACAGTAATAATACTCCCAGTAATGTGTCTGAGTGTATAACAGAGCTCCATAGCAATAATACTCCCAGTAATGTGTCTGAATGTGTAACAGAGCTCCACATAAATAATACTCCCAGTAATGTGTCTGAGTGTATAACAGAGCTCCACAGCAATAATACTCCCAGTAATGTGACTGAGTGTATAACAGAGCTCCACAGCAATAATACTCCCAGTAATGTGTCTGAGTGTATAACAGAGCCCCACAGCAATAATACTCCCAGTAATGTGTCTGAGTGTATAAAAAAGCTCCACAGCAATAATACTCCCAGTAATATGTCTGAGTGTATAACAGGGCTCCACAGCAATAATACTCCCAGTAATGTGTCTGAGTGTATAACAGAGCTCCACAGCAATAATACTCCCAGTAATGTGTCTGAGTGTATAACAGAGCCCCACAGCAATAATACTCCCAGTAATGTGTCTGAGTGTATAACAGAGCTCCACAGCAATAATACTCCCAGTAATGTGTCTGAGTGTATAACAGAGCTCCACAGTAATAATACTCCCAGTAATGTGTCTGAGTGTATAACAGAGCTCCACAGCAATAATACACCCAGCAGTGTGTCTGAGTGTATAACAGAGCTCCGCAGCAATAATACTCCCAGTAATGTGTCTGAGTGTATCACAGAACTACACAGCAATAATACTCACAGTAATGTCACTGAGTGTATAACAGAGCTCCCCAGCAATAATACTCCCAGTAATGTGTCTGAGTGTATAACAGAGCTGCACAGTAATAATACTCCCAGTAACGTGTCTGAGTGTATAACAGAGCTCCACAGCAATAATACTCCCAGTAATGTGTCTTTAAACTACAATAAATGTGTTTAGGAAGCAGTCTGTGTAAACAAGATAAAGGATGTACTTGAAAACCAGAGTAATCTGAATGTGCCTTTCCTGGGTAAATACTTTGTTATTATTATTATGGTTTTTGTTCTAAATTACATTTTAGTCGTATAAATTCTTATTAGTAAGTCACCTAAAATGTCTTGGAACAGCCACGCCACTAGCCACTCCTCCACTCACAACCCTAAAAGGAAAGAGTCCCTCTTTGTCTATGTTGAAATGCTGGGAGGTCTGCACTATGGCCATTAGGATACACATAGTGACAGAGATTGCTCTGAGAGGTCACTGGGGGATGTGTCATGGTTGGAGATGTCTACTATAGACTTACACAAAGGTCCAGGAATTAGTGATTACCCAGCTCTGCTACAGTTACTGGTTTAAGAAGACCTTCTTGTAAATCAAGATTGTCAAACACAGTTCTCCCAAAAATGAGATAAAGTTCCATCTACCCAAGCTAACGTAATTAAAAGAAGGAACTACATCCATTTCATCACCTTGTAGTGTTTATAGTACCTGAAGTCCCCCGGCACTAACAGTGCTAATAACCATTAAAACAGTTTTACCATTGAATGGAAGGACAGCGCCAGGAGGCTCCAGACACTATAACCACTTCAATGAGATGAAGCAGTTACAGTTACTACAGTGTCCCTTTAAGTTTTAAAGCCTTGAAGATCAGGCAGTTATTGCATGCACCAGTTATAAAATAAAATGATGCTGAGAACAAGTGACATCAGCAGCCAATCAGAACTTGAGATTCATACCAAGGAGCTTTCTAAATCCCGCTATTCTACTATGACTGCTTGACCTACCTGTCACTTTGTAGCTCCCACCCTACCTGAGCAAAATTATCTCCCCGGCTGTTCCCACCCTCTATAACCTCCGATCCGGTACTAGCACGATATTTAGCATACCGCAATATAAAAGTAAAGTGGCTCGATCCTCATTTTCCTACAGAGCACCGCAATTATGGAATAACCTCAGGGACACAGTCAAATCTTCATCCAATCTAAAATCTTTTAAGAGATCTATGGCAATATACCTCAGCACTGAATGCACCTGTCATGGTTGAATATATGTATTACGTGTAATCCGTTAATCTATATATGTGTGTATATATGTATATATATTGTATTTTTTTTATTTTATATTGTACCCTATTTTAACAATGCAGTGTTCGTAGGCCCAGGACATACCGTACTTGAAAACGAGAGAAATCTCAAGATATCCATCCTGGTAAAATATTTTATAAGTAAACAAATGACCACGTATAAGAATTTTCCGTTGCCCGAGCCAATTTATTGCCGCCATTCACCTAGCCTAGGTAAGAAATGAAGTCTAAATTTTAAAGACAGGGTAGGAACAGATTTAATCAGCTTTCATCTTTGTTGTTTATTTTTAAATGGTTTAATAATGGTTAAGGAATAAACAAAAAGATTGGAATGTGGCAGTATTTTGTGCGACGCACTGTCCTATGGCAGAATACGGAGTTAACCTGCTGTAATTATGCCCGTTATTATTAGACGTTTTCGAGCTTTGGACCGTTGTTGGCATTATTGCGTGCTCATCAGTCGTTCCCCTAATGAGAGAATAAGGGTGCACAGCAGGTAATGAGCTAGTGGTGTTAGTACATGGAGTTCCTCTCTCCTAAAACCTGTACCTAATCTTGCAAGCAGACCTCTCGCACAGCCATCAGACAGCCTCCCTGTGCAGCTGCTGCAGATTTTATTTCCATGGCTGAGTGTTAGTATTAATTACTGGAGCCAATTCACTGTTTGTAGTCTGATGTTTTAACTAATTACCACTAATGGCTGACACCGGTGGGCAATCATCTTCATTTAGCTTCTATTGCAAACCACTCATTATCACAACAGGTTAGGAGATAAGGCAAGTCAGAGAAGGGGAGAGCAAGATAACAGATGAAAGGGAGGGAGGGAGGAGAGGATAGGGGCATGTTGGAAGAGATTGTAACACATGCAGATCTGATGCAAAGTGTTGGAATTAACAGGCACATCAGACAGAGATAAGAGAAATGATTTGCTAGTAAGATGCCACTACTGTCTGCATGGGGAAGAAAGTGTTCAGCCCTCAGTGTTATAAAACAGTGATCTATCTACATATCTATGATCCGTCTGTAAAACCAACAGCACACAGGGAATACCTTCCAATCACACACTTACATTCATACAACACACACACTTACTTATACTCACACATACCTCACTGGCCACATTCCCACTCACTCACAATACTATACAGACACAATCGTCCACACCCTCTCTGTCTAACACACATGCTTAAACAGCCACAATCACACACCTAACCAACCATAAATTCCCTTACATACACACCTAAATTGCCACACTCACACACAATCTCCAAATTAGACATGATATCTCACACAACCATAATTAGCCACAGTCTTACACACACCTGATTAAAAACACAGAATTCATATATATTATGTATTCTTTTAGATACCTAATTAGCCACATCCACAAACTCACACACCTAATTAGCCACATACAAAAACTCACACACCTAATTAGCCACATACACAAATTCACACACCTAATTAGTCACATACACAAACTCACACACCTAATTAGTCACATACACAAACTCACACACCTAATTAGTCACATACACAAACTCACACACCTAATTAGCCACATACACAAACTCACCACGAGTTAGCCACATACACAAACTCACACACCTAATTAGTCACATACACAAACTCACATACCTAATTAGCCACATACACAAACTCACACGCCTAGTTAGCCACATACACAAACTCACACACCTAATTAGTCACATACACAAACTCACACACCTAAATAGTCACATACACAAACTCACACACCTAATTAGTCACATACACAAACTCACACACCTAATTAGCCACATACACAAACTCACACGCCTAATTAGCCACATACACAAACTCACACGCCTAATTAGCCACATACACAAACTCACACGCCTAGTTAGCCACATACACAAACTCACACACCTAATTAGTCACATACACAAACTCACACACCTAATTAGCCACACTTTTACACACACTTTATTGGTCACATTCACACACACATTAACACACAAGCAGCCAAGCCCTACTCATACTGACATAACTACCCAAACACCAATATCTAGTTATACTCCTACCCCTATACCTAACTAGTTACACACTTGTAATATCCTCTGTTCCCACTGATATGCACCTCTACTAACGGGGAAAGGAGTTACTGTAGTGTCTAATGGGAGAGCCGTGCACCACTCAGCACCGATTTACATCTTGCTCTTAACAATAACAAGTAAAGGTCACAAGGGTATAATATATTCAACTCGATGGCTGCTCACTTCCTTAAACTCAACCTGTCCAAAACAGAACTTCTGGTCTTTCCTCCCTCAAGTGTTCCTACTCCCGTGTCTGTCTTCCTCCAAGTCAACGACGCCACCCTCACCTCTACCTTGCAGGCTCGCTGCCCAGGTGTTCTCTTTGACTCCGACCTCTATTTGCTGGCGCTTTATAAGTAATAAAATAATAATAAGAAGAATAATAAGAAAAAGAAAAAGAAAAAAAATAGGTGTGTGGCCCCATTGCACAGCCCATATCGTAGATCCCCGGGAGAGACAGAGGGTATAAGGGGGTACGGCATTCCAGAGCTCCACAGGATTCGGGGACCCAGTTGAACCTGCATCTCTTGTGATCCCTTTAGCTATGTCAGTAAGCAGACATTGTAAATATATATATACGAACACACATTTATTGTTTCAATTCCCCCCACCCCACCCCTAGATTTGAAGGGTTTGTACAGTATTTGAAGGGTTTGTACAGTAATTCTATGAATCTACACAGTATAGTCTAAAATGTCAATCTGCTTGAAGTTCGCTAACAGAGGAGATAGAAGGTGAAATGAAGGTGGGAGGGCTAGCAGAAAATTAAAAACAAACACTAATAATGCAGGGATCAAGTAAATAGGAAGAGACAATGGATATAAACGATCTGAGCATTATTTATATAGTGCTTCCCATCACATAGCAAGCAGCGGCGGTAGGAAGTAACTGTTTATCGAAACGGAGAACGGAAAGCTCTGTATACTACGTGTCAGCGTCTTGATGAAGTATTAATTAAATGTCTGAGTGTCCAACGAGAGCCTGAATTTATTCTTAAACCTCATATCCTTCCTGATTATTTATTTATTCATTCAATGAATCGCTTGCTGAGCTGAAGATTTCAATTTTTTTTCTTCAAATGATAGGTCAACAAATAAAGTATGACCCGTGTCTAATTTAAGGTGCAGGTTAGTGAGGCTGGCGTGAGGGCCTGAGAAATGATTCCAGGAGAAGGCAAAGCTGTCATCAACCGACATCACCACACAGCTACAGCTACATCCCGGGAACCTGTTTATAGCAAACATTACCGGGCCCTTCATGTAGCCATGCATAGCCACCCAACAGATCAACTATTACATGAGCCAAACTATAGCACATGTCATCCAACTGCCCATTTATAGCACACCTTCCAACTGCCCATCTATAGCATGTCATCCAACTGCCCAACTAAAGCACATGTCATCCAACTGCCCATCTATAGCACATATTCCAACTGCCCATCTATAGCACATATTCCAACTGACCATCTATAGCACATATTCCAACTGACCATCTATAGCACCTGCCTTCCAACTGCAGATCTACAGCACGTCTTCCAACTGCCCATCTATAGCATGCCTTCCAACTTCCCATCTACAGCACACCTTCCAACTGCCCATCTACAGCACACCTTCCAACTGCCCATCTACAGCATGTCTTCCAACTGTCTATCTACAGCACGTCTTCCAACTGCCCATCTATAGCACACCTTCCAACTGCCCATCTATAGCATGTCATCCAACTGCCCAACTAAAGCACATGTCATCCAACTGCCCATCTATAGCACATATTCCAACTGACCATCTATAGCACCTGCCTTCCAACTGCCCATCTACAGCACACCTTCCAACTGTCCATCTACAGCACGTCTTCCAACTGCCTATCTACAGCACGTCTTCCAACTGCCCGTCTATAGCACACCTTCCAACTGCCGATCTACAGCACACCTTCCAACTGCCCATCTACAGCACACCTTCCAACTGCCCATCTATAGCACACCTTCCAACTGCCCATCTACAGCACACGCCTTTCAACTGCCCATCTATAGCATGTCTTTCATGCTGCCCATCTATAGCACATGCCTCATCAGGACTCCCTCACAGTGCATTGCCCGTGCACAGAATATGCCACCCAAATGCCCATGTGCAGCTGCCTGTGACTATTCTTTGTCACCCTTTGGTTCCGCAGACAGGGGTAATGCTGCAAACTAATCTGATTTATGCACAAAATTGTAAATAGGTGCCATGTGAATAATATCATGTTGTTTTTGGGGTTTATTAACTAAACCATGTATAGCGGTAAATTGAAAATGTAAATAAATTACAAAGTGTAAGTCAAAACAGAAAACAAATTCACATATCATTTTTAATAAAATAGCAATGACCAGAACAAAGAACAGCAGACACCTGGGTGTCTTATCTTCACCACTGGACGTAGAAAAGGGTTAAAGAGAAGCAGGGGCTGTGCGGGAGACATGGAAAGTCTTCGGAGAAGTATCTGTTAGGCGTGAAATAGAAAATTCCCTCTGAATTTGTGTCAGTGAGAAAGATTGGTGTCTGGAGCTAAACCCAATACAGCAAAAGTCGAAATAGGGCAACAGGAGAGGCGACTGAACCTGCATCCCAAACATTGGAAAGCCAGTTCTCATTCAACTTCCGGACAGGAAATCAATAGCGGTAGTGCAGAAGTAATTACACAGACCTGACAGGGGCATGGAACGGAGATACATGCTTAACATGGAGCCCGAAATGCCCATTAAAAAAAAGTGCTATTTATCAACGTGGAATCTGCGCGTCCAGTCATTGCCACTAGAGGGCTCTGTTTGGTGATTCACTGCCCTTTCTCCTTCCTTGTCTCAAAGCTCCCAATCTGTCCTTGTCCCCCCCTTTCAGAGAATCTGTTTGTCTTGAGGGCTTAGTAAAGCCTATGGATGTTGACAACTGCTATCTCCGTGCCTGGGAGAAAACCATTTAAACACTAAGCCCTCTTGGCTTTAGAAGGATGAATCCTTTTACTGGGAGCTCTTGGAACAACGCCTGTTAGCGTGTCAGAAGAGAAGTAAAAACGAATAAATCCTCGGGCTGACCAATTTCAGACGCTGTGACAGACCACTCCCCAGGGGGACAAAGAAAAGTCCCTCTAGATCCATAACTTGGGATGTCAATTGGCCATCCTCAGGCACTGTGCATTGAGGTCCTGTGGATTACCACAGCTAACATGCTCACGCACCAAAAATTCTTAAAGCAACAACTCCAACTACTTAAATCCATGCTTGGGATTCACAAGAAGCTAACGCGCAGAACAATTAAATAAAATCAGCTTGAGGTTTCATCCCGGACAGATCTGACGGGATAATTGCGTTTTATCTGTTGTTGGCACGGTGTTATTTTATTATAACACTGGCCACTGGTTTGATGGGAATTGTAGTCACTCACAACATATTCTTACAGATCCATTTCCTAAATTCTGAAATGTAGTGAATTATAATGGAAATTGCAAGATGTGGGCAAAAACATTCAAACATACAAAGTTGGTTACAGCGACGGCCGTTTTATCGTGAATTTGGCAAATTTGGAATTTAGTGAAACACCACGTAGATTTTGTGAAATCGAACATGCATTGCCTTATCTCTCCAGCATTTATAAACCACAAAAGCTAGTGAAAAAAATAATGCATTGCAGGACCACGACAGTGTTGGTTCCACAATTTCCCAAAACTACTTTTATGATTGGATTACAGGAAATACTAATTTCTAAGCTACCTTTAGCCTGAATAGTCATGTTTTAGGAAAACCACTAATTAGTGATACTGTAATCGGGGCACTTTCTTTAAAGATTGTATAATGATAACAATAATTGGGGTGGGAGACAGTGGTTGGCACAGAATTTAAGGAAAGTATAGACTGGCGAGAGCTGTTGGGGGGGGGGGGGGGGAGGACAATCAAGGCTGGTCCCCGTCCCCCCCTGTTTGAGAGCTATTTGTGTTCACGCAGGGAATCTAACTGGATGGAGCCAGCATGTCATTTGTAGGAATACAATGTTGCCCTTTTGGGTATCATATTAGCAGCAGCTGCTCTGGAATCACTGGTGAAGTGTGTGTGTGCATTGGGGGGGTGGGGGGGAATCAATAACTATACTGACCAAACCCCCCCAGCCCCCACCCCAACCATGAAAAAAAAACATCCTGGCTGTGATCTTTACACAGTCTGTGCGGACCAGCGTTCCCTCTGCTCATCAATATTTAGTTCCTCATTTCAGAATATTGATGCCTTGCTTAGAATATGAATGCTCCAGTGGCCCAGGGGAGGGTGAAGGTGTGAGTGATGTGTCACTGGGCCCCCCCCTTCCCTACTGCTTTACTGGCCTGACACAATGACATCGAGACCCACAAGGTCCAAGTGCCAGGGCCTCGCTTCACACGGGTGTGAGTCACCAAAAAATCTAACAATTCTTTACTGTTTGTGGTGCAATGAGGGAATTCTGGCTCAAATATAAGATAATATGATCACTTGTACACTGGAAAAACAGGCAGAGCTTTCTGAGTGGGTCAGTGATACCGATAGCGATTACTGAGTGGGTCGGTGATACAGATCGCGATTACTGAGTGGGTCAGTGATACAGATAGCGATTACTGAGTGGGTCGGTGATACAGAATGCGATTACTGAGTGGGTCAGTGATACAGATAGCGATTACTGAGTGGGTCAGTGATACAGATAGCGATTACTGAGTGGGTCAGTGATACAGATAGCGATTACTGAGTGGGTCAGTGATACAGATAGCGATTACTGAGTGGGTCAGTGATACGGATAGCGATTACTGAGTGGGTCGGTGATACAGAATGCGATTACTGAGTGGGTCAGTGATACAGATAGCGATTACTGAGTGGGTCAGTGATACAGATAGCGATTACTGAGTGGGTCGGTGATACAGAATGCGATTACTGAGTGGGTCAGTGATACAGATAGCGATTACTGAGTGGGTCAGTGATACAGATAGCGATTACTGAGTGGGTCAGTGATACAGATAGCGATTACTGAGTGGGTCGGTGATACAGATAGCGATTACTGAGTGGGTCAGTGATACGGATAGCGATTACTGAGTGGGTCGGTGATACAGAATGCGATTACTGAGTGGGCCAGTGATACAGATAGCGATTACTGAGTGGGTCAGTGATACAGATAGCGATTACTGAGTGGGTCGGTGATACAGATAGCGATTACTGAGTGGGTCAGTGATACAGATAGCGATTACTGAGTGGGTCGGTGATACAGAATGCGATTACTGAGTGGGTCAGTGATACAGATAGCGATTACTGAGTGGGTCAGTGATACAGATAGCGATTACTGAGTGGGTCAGTGATACAGATAGCGATTACTGAGTGGGTCGGTGATACAGATAGCGATTACTGAGTGGGTCAGTGATACGGATAGCGATTACTGAGTGGGTCGGTGATACAGAATGCGATTACTGAGTGGGTCAGTGATACAGATAGCGATTACTGAGTGGGTCAGTGATACAGATAGCGATTACTGAGTGGGTCGGTGATACAGATAGCAATTACTGAGTGGGTCAGTGATACAGATAGCGATTACTGAGTGGGTCAGTGATACGGATAGCGATTACTGAGTGGTTCAGTGATACAGATAGCGATTACTGAGTGGGTCAGTGATACAGATAGCGATTACTGAGTGGGTCAGTGATACAGATAGCGATTACTGAGTGGGTCAGTGATACAGATAGCGATTACTGAGTGGGTCAGTGATACGGATAGCGATTACTGAGTGGGTCAGTGATACAGATAGCGATTACTGAGTGGGTCGGTGATACAGATAGCGATTACTGAGTGGGTCAGTGATACGGATAGCGATTACTGAGTGGGTCGGTGATACAGAATGCGATTACTGAGTGGGTCAGTGATACAGATAGCGATTACTGAGTGGGTCAGTGATACAGATAGCGATTACTGAGTGGGTCGGTGATACAGATAGCAATTACTGAGTGGGTCAGTGATACAGATAGCGATTACTGAGTGGGTCAGTGATACGGATAGCGATTACTGAGTGGGTCAGTGATACAGATAGCGATTACTGAGTGGGTCAGTGATACAGATAGCGATTACTGAGTGGGTCAGTGATACAGATAGCGATTACTGAGTGGGTCAGTGATACAGATAGCGATTACTGAGTGGGTCAGTGATACGGATAGCGATTACTGAGTGGGTCAGTGATACAGATAGCGATTACTGAGTGGGTCAGTGATACAGATAGCGATTACTGAGTGGGTCAGTGATACAGATAGCGATTACTGAGTGGGTCAGTGATACAGATAGCGATTACTGAGTGGGTCAGTGATACAGATAGCGATTACTGAGTGGGTCAGTGATACAGATAGCGATTACTGAGTGGGTCAGTGATACAGATAGCGATTACTGAGTGGGTCGGTGATACAGATAGCGATTACTGAGTGGGTCAGTGATACAGATAGCGATTACTGAGTGGGTCAGTGATACAGATAGCGATTACTGAGTGGGTCAGTGATACAGATAGCGATTACTGAGTGGGTCAGTGATACAGATAGCGATTACTGAGTGGGTCGGTGATACAGATAGCGATTACTGAGTGGGTCAGTGATACAGATAGCGATTACTGAGTGGGTCAGTGATACAGATAGCGATTACTGAGTGGGTCAGTGATACAGATAGCGATTACTGAGTGGGTCAGTGATACAGATAGCGATTACTGAGTGGGTCAGTGATACAGATAGCGATTACTGAGTGGGTCGGTGATACAGATAGCGATTACTGAGTGGGTCAGTGATACAGATAGCGATTACTGAGTGGGTCAGTGATACAGATAGCGATTACTGAGTGGGTCAGTGATACAGATAGCGATTACTGAGTGGGTCAGTGATACAGATAGCGATTACTGAGTGGGTCGGTGATACAGATAGCGATTACTGAGTGGGTCGGTGATACAGATAGCGATTACTGAGTGGGTCAGTGATACGGATAGCGATTACTGAGTGGGTCGGTGATACAGATAGCGATTACTGAGTGGGTCAGTGATACAGATAGCGATTACTGAGTGGGTCAGTGATACAGATAGCGATTACTGAGTGGGTCAGTGATACAGATAGCGATTACTGAGTGGGTCAGTGATACAGATAGCGATTACTGAGTGGGTCAGTGATACAGATAGCGATTACTGAGTGGGTCAGTGATACGGATAGCGATTACTGAGTGGGTCGGTGATACGGATAGCGATTACTGAGTGGGTCGGTGATACAGATAGCGATTGCTGAGTGGGTCAGTGATACAGATAGCGATTACTGAGTGGGTCGGTGATACGGATAGCGATTACTGAGTGGGTCGGTGATACAGATAGCGATTACTGAGTGGGTCAGTGATACAGATAGCGATTACTGAGTGGGTCGGTGATACAGATAGCGATTACTGAATGGGTCAGTGATACGGATAGCGATTACTGAGTGGGTCAGTGATACAGATAGCGATTACTGAGTGGGTCAGTGATACAGATAGCGATTACTGAGTGGGTCAGTGATACGGATAGCGATTACTAAGTGGGTCAGTGATACGGATAGCGATTACTGAGTGGGTCAGTGATACAGATAGCGATTACTGAGTGGGTCAGTGATACGGATAGCGATATCTAAGTGGGTCAGTGATACAGATAGCGATTACTGAGTGGGTCGGTGATACGGATAGCGATTACTGAGTGGGTCAGTGATACAGATAGCGATTACTGAGTGGGTCAGTGATACAGATAGCGATTACTGAGTGGGTCGGTGATACGGATAGCGATTACTGAGTGGGTCAGTGATACAGATAGCGATTACTGAGTGGGTCGGTGATACAGATAGCGATTACTGAGTGGGTCAGTGATACAGATAACGATTACTGAGTGGGTCGGTGATACAAATCGCGATTACTGAGTGGGTCGGTGATACAGATAGCGATTACAGAGTGGGTCAGTGATACAGATAGCGATTACTGAGTGGGTCAGTGATACGGATAGCGATTACTAAGTGGGTCAGTGATACGGATAGCGATTACTGAGTGGGTCAGTGATACAGATAGCGATTACTGAGTGGGTCAGTGATACAGATAGCGATTACTGAGTGGGTCAGTGATACAGATAGCGATTACTGAGTGGGTCAGTGATACGGATAGCGATTACTGAGTGGGTCAGTGATACAGATAGCGATTACTGAGTGGGTCAGTGATACAGATAGCGATTACTGAGTGGGTCAGTGATACAGATAGCGATTACTGAGTGGGTCAGTGATACAGATAGCGATTACTGAGTGGGTCAGTGATACAGATAGCGATTACTGAGTGGGTCAGTGATACAGATAGCGATTACTGAGTGGGTCAGTGATACAGATAGCGATTACTGAGTGGGTCAGTGATACAGATAGCGATTACTGAGTGGGTCGGTGATACAGATAGCGATTACTGAGTGGGTCAGTGATACAGATAGCGATTACTGAGTGGGTCAGTGATACAGATAGCGATTACTGAGTGGGTCAGTGATACAGATAGCGATTACTGAGTGGGTCAGTGATACAGATAGCGATTACTGAGTGGGTCGGTGATACAGATAGCGATTACTGAGTGGGTCAGTGATACAGATAGCGATTACTGAGTGGGTCAGTGATACAGATAGCGATTACTGAGTGGGTCAGTGATACAGATAGCGATTACTGAGTGGGTCAGTGATACAGATAGCGATTACTGAGTGGGTCAGTGATACAGATAGCGATTACTGAGTGGGTCGGTGATACAGATAGCGATTACTGAGTGGGTCAGTGATACAGATAGCGATTACTGAGTGGGTCAGTGATACAGATAGCGATTACTGAGTGGGTCAGTGATACAGATAGCGATTACTGAGTGGGTCAGTGATACAGATAGCGATTACTGAGTGGGTCGGTGATACAGATAGCGATTACTGAGTGGGTCGGTGATACAGATAGCGATTACTGAGTGGGTCAGTGATACGGATAGCGATTACTGAGTGGGTCGGTGATACAGATAGCGATTACTGAGTGGGTCAGTGATACAGATAGCGATTACTGAGTGGGTCAGTGATACAGATAGCGATTACTGAGTGGGTCAGTGATACAGATAGCGATTACTGAGTGGGTCAGTGATACAGATAGCGATTACTGAGTGGGTCAGTGATACAGATAGCGATTACTGAGTGGGTCAGTGATACGGATAGCGATTACTGAGTGGGTCGGTGATACGGATAGCGATTACTGAGTGGGTCGGTGATACAGATAGCGATTGCTGAGTGGGTCAGTGATACAGATAGCGATTACTGAGTGGGTCGGTGATACGGATAGCGATTACTGAGTGGGTCGGTGATACAGATAGCGATTACTGAGTGGGTCAGTGATACAGATAGCGATTACTGAGTGGGTCGGTGATACAGATAGCGATTACTGAATGGGTCAGTGATACGGATAGCGATTACTGAGTGGGTCAGTGATACAGATAGCGATTACTGAGTGGGTCAGTGATACAGATAGCGATTACTGAGTGGGTCAGTGATACGGATAGCGATTACTAAGTGGGTCAGTGATACGGATAGCGATTACTGAGTGGGTCAGTGATACAGATAGCGATTACTGAGTGGGTCAGTGATACGGATAGCGATATCTAAGTGGGTCAGTGATACAGATAGCGATTACTGAGTGGGTCGGTGATACGGATAGCGATTACTGAGTGGGTCAGTGATACAGATAGCGATTACTGAGTGGGTCAGTGATACAGATAGCGATTACTGAGTGGGTCGGTGATACGGATAGCGATTACTGAGTGGGTCAGTGATACAGATAGCGATTACTGAGTGGGTCGGTGATACAGATAGCGATTACTGAGTGGGTCAGTGATACAGATAACGATTACTGAGTGGGTCGGTGATACAAATCGCGATTACTGAGTGGGTCGGTGATACAGATAGCGATTACAGAGTGGGTCAGTGATACAGATAGCGATTACTGAGTGGGTCAGTGATACGGATAGCGATTACTAAGTGGGTCAGTGATACGGATAGCGATTACTGAGTGGGTCAGTGATACAGATAGCGATTACTGAGTGGGTCAGTGATACAGATAGCGATTACTGAGTGGGTCGGTGATACGGATAGCGATTACTGAGTGGGTCAGTGATACAGATAGCGATTACTGAGTGGGTCAGTGATGCAGATAGCGATTACTGAATGGGTCAGTGATACAGATAGCGATTACTGAGTGGGTCAGTGATACGGATAGCGATTACTGAGTGGGTCAGTGATACAGATAGCGATTACTGAGTGGGTAGGTGATTCAGATAGCGATTACTGAGTGGGTCGGTGATACAGAGAGCGATTGCTGAGTGGGTCAGTGGTATATATAGTGGCTTCTGAGTGGGTCAGTGATACAGATAGCGATTACTGAGTGGGTCAGTGATACGGATAGCGATTACTGAGTGGGTCAGTGATACAGATAGCGATTACTGAGTGGGTCAGTGATACAGATAGAGGTTCCTCAGTGGGTCAGTGGTATAGATAGCGGTTCCTGAGTGGGTCAGTGATACTGATAGCGATTACTGAGTGGGTCGGTGATACAGAGAGCGATTGCTGAGTGGGTCAGTGGTATATATAGTGGCTTCTGAGTGGGTCAGTGATACAGATAGAGGTTCCTAGTGGGTCAGTGGTATAGATAGCGGTTCCTGAGTGGGTCAGCACATAGAGAGAGATTTCTGAGTGGATCATGGTTTAACCAGCAATCTTCTGTTTCTCTCACATCATCCTTCAAGCCCTGTAACATGTATAATCATATCCTGAAACAATAAAGCTCTGGATCACAGCCCGAGAGCCGCATAGTGGGTCTTTGTGCTGATAAGCGATGATGCCACAGACACTGCCATGGACTCCCCTGGCACAGGGTGGGATGGAGAGTGACTGACACACAGGGAACATGATCTGTTTATGATCCCACCCTGACTTTAAAACAAAACTGACTCCATTTAACCCCTTCTTCTCCATAACCTGAAGCAGAAAACCAAGATGTATATAATGGAGCTTTTTAAATCCCAGGTACCATATCCAGCCACCCCCAGCCATGGCCTTAGTAATTAGTAAAGAGGAGGTGCAGACAGACGCTCACCCCATGTGTGTCCCATTCAGGGTGAATCTGTTTGTAGGGATTTTAAAGAATACCCTTTTCATGTCTCATAGCTGAAAGCAGCAAGGTATATTGTTAGTGTAGTAGTTGACTCAGAGGTTTTGCCTGGACGCGGCAGGTGAGCTAACACTTTAATAGCCATAGAAGCAGTACTAAAACCTTCTAGTATTGAAACATGTGCAGCAATCTGGGATAGTGCACAGGGATTTGATTTAGCATTGTTTTGTTGAAAAAGAAAGGGCTGATAAAAGGTAGTGGAAGAAGCACCACTCCCAGTGGTGCCAGCCTATAGAGGACTACTTGCTGGTCACCTAGCCATAAAGCATTAAGAATAATTCATAGTGGAGAGTGATCAGTAAATAGAAACACAGTCACTGGCTAGATCAGGTGAAAATGGCGCTCCTGGTGCCTGGGCACTACAATTCTCATCATGCACAGTCAGCCAAACAATCACTGTACCCTTGGTCAGAGTTACAAGCTCTTCCATTTAAAGAAATGTGCCCAATGCTGACTGAGGCATTATGGGTAATCCTCATTGGTTAATTAGCCAAATGTCTGTTAAACAGATGTTTTCCGAGGGGTAACACATCTGCACCACGAACCGACTGTGCGTTTCTGATTGATTTCCAGCAATTACGTGATTATGGAAGTTAATTGATGTTTTACTTCCGGGTTGTGGTTGTTATGGATATTAATTGTGCTGTGAATTAATTCAGAGAAGACATTAAGTGAGAGAATGTTCGCCAACATCCCATCATGCATTGTTTCTGTGGCGATTAAAAAAAAAAAAAAAAAAAAGTCTCAGAGGCAGGCTTCATGAGATATGTTTTTCAGATACACGTGGGCTACCACGGTTACCCGTCACCATTCTAAGGTCTGGCAACAGTAGAGACCCTGAGGGAACATCTGGGCAGCGGCTGCCATACCTGTCGGATTTACGGCCTTCTCACTTCCCCATAAAACAAGCTGGATGGTGGCTGGGTAATGGCTGGCTGCGGGCTCCCTGGCTGAGAGCACATTGGAGAACGAACAACGAGGACACGTTACCGTTTGTTCTGACACAGTTATATGATTCATGGCGCTCGGCCTCAGCTATAAACCTTGGCGATTACCTGATACTATATATTTACCTTGTGTAAGGCTCGGGCGTGAGTCATCCCAGTCCCGATATAAGGTACAGCTCAATGCTGCAGTACAAATTCTATTTTTTAAATGACAGCAACGTTACAGTGACAGTAAAATGTTCCGGTGTCCACATAAACTAGTCAGCATTAGCTCAAAGTTCTACCTTGTAAACAACAGCTACTTCCTTTACAATGAAAACACTCCTAGGGCAAAGACAGTATGATTAGGGTTAGAGGAGAGCCTAAGGTAAGGTAAGGCTGCGTTTATGGAGGAGGGCCTAAGGTAAGGTTACGTTTATGGAGGAGAGCCTAAGGTAAGGTTACGTTTATGGAGGAGAGCGTAAGGTAAGGTTACGTTTATGGAGGAGAGCCTAAGGTAAGGTTACGTTTATGGAGGAGAGCCTAAGGTAAGGTAAGGCTACGTTTATGGAGGAGGGCCTAAGGTAAGGTTACGTTTATGGAGGAGAGCCTAAGGTAAGGTTACGTTTATGGAGGAGAGCCTAAGGTAAGGTTACTTTTATGGAGGAGAGCCTAAGGTAAGGTAAGGCTACGTTTATGGAGGAGGGCCTAAGGTAAGGTTACGTTTATGGAGGAGAGCCTAAGGTAAGGTTACGTTTATGGAGGAGAGCCTAAGGTAAGGTTACGTTTATGGAGGAGAGCCTAAGGTAAGGTTAAGTTTATAGAGGAGAGCCTAAGGTAGGGTTACCTTTATGGAGGAGAGCCTAAGGTAAGGTAAGGCTACGTTTATGGAGGAGGGCCTAAGGTAAGGTTACGTTTATGGAGGAGAGCCTAAGATAAGGTTAACTTTAGGGAGGAGAGCCTAGGGCAGTGATGGCTAACCTTGACACCATAAATTGTTTCTGGACTACATTTCCCAGAATGCTCAGTTAGCTTTCAGACTCTAAAAACTAGCCAAGCATCATGGGAAATGCAGTCCAGAAACAATTTATGGTGTCAAGGTTAGTCATCACTGGCCTAGGGTAAGGTTACATTTATCGAAGAGAGCCTAAGGTAAGGATATGTTTATGGAAGAAAACCTAAGGTAACAATATGTTTATTACGGAAGAGCCTAGGGTAAGGTTACATTTAGGGAGGAGAGGTTAGGGTTAAGTTTTAGAGAGGAGAGGTAAGTGTGTGTGACGGTCTGCCAAAGTATCACCGTCATGGGTAACTCTTTTCCAAGGGTAACTCTTTTCCAAACTGCAAATAATTCCCACAGGCAAAAAATCACTGGCATAAAATAACCCCCCACACATGAGCCAAGGCTTAATGCTGGGTGAAGACTGGTTTTAATGGAAGTACAGAAATCAAATTTATACAGTGCATAAACTCCTCCTCCGTGACTGAGAGATAATTGAGTCAGTAAATATACTAAACTCACATCCCTGGATAGCTTGGATCTGGGCGAACAATATATCCGAAAATCACACAGATCCATTCGGTAGTTTTAAATCGCCATCGCAGGGAAGTTCTGACTGGTCTGCCACGAGGAGTAAGCCCAAAATAGTTCCATGGATATGGTAGCAAGAGCCGGTCTTCATTTGTGGGTTTTGTACAAAAAACACATAAGTTAGAGGAAAACTGGTTTGTGTAGAATGCTCCCCCATGTTCGTTAATCTGTAACTCCAGAACGCCGTTCGTATAGGTGAAATGGAACTAGAACGAGCCGTGGGTCTATGGTGACCGGTGTTCATGAGAGTGCCTGGCCGAAATCAGTTCCAAGCACTCGACGACCAAGTCCTGCTGCCAGCGTTCGTGAGACAAGGGCACGGTTAGGGATACAGGGGAGGTTAGGGTAGGGTTAAGGTTAGAGGAGAGGTTAGTGTACGGTTAGGGTTAGAGGGGAGGTTAGGGTACTGTTAGGGTTAGAGGGGAGATTAGGGTATGGTTAGGGTTAGAGGGGAGGTTAGGGTTAGAGAGGAGATTAGGGTTAGGCTAGGGTTTGGCTATAGTTAGAAGGGAGACTAGAGTCCGGTTTGGGCAAGTCCAAACTGGAACAAAATGTGGGTCTGTGCATTTAAAGGCAGAGCACCACATTACAAGGGGATGAGGGATCTTAACCCTTCTCTGCCTAAAACAGGAGCCATCTCATGTTCATTGAGATATGCCCAGCGTGAGGTGGAAAAGTGCCCTCATTTGATTAGAACCGTGTAAAGAGAAACAGTACCTGTTCAGATTATGGACTTTCCCTCAGAACATTTTCCGTGGAGACCCCTGCATTAAGATTTACATTTATCCATATCATCTCCTAGCACCGTAAAGCTGTAGTAACACTTTGTCCTTCGGCCTGTGCGAATACAATTTTAAAACAAAAAAAACCAACAACAGTGTTTATTGGAAACCCCCTTGGGTGCCCGTGGCCCTTCCCTAGACCTTTCTGTCACCTCTAGTTTATCAGAGCTTGCCAGTAGTGATGTGTCATATAAATAGTGCATAAGCAAACTGCGGCGAGATTAAATGCTAACGCTTTAAAGCCATAAAGCTATTAGCAGCTGAAAAAGCAGCTACTGATCTAAGAAAAATGAAAGGGAGTGGGGCCAGCCGATTAACCCTTCAGTGACTTATTTACTGGGAACCAGGATATAGCTACTAGGACTGGCAGCTAAAATCTAGGCAGCTCGGTATCAACTGAGACAGAATTAAGTCGGTACAACGTAGCAAGCTGGTAAACCGGGCAGATTGATAAAGACTCTGCGTCCATTGGATGCATCCATGCTACTACGTCTCCTCTACTGGCTAGTAACTCTTTCTCCATGTACAACACATTCACATAGAAATACAACTTAAACAAAATGCTTTCCCATTCTGTTTGTGATTCTAAATACCATGGGGCTTATAATAGGAAGTATGTCCTGAAATTTAAGGCAAAACTTAAATTTAAGGCAAGACTCTAAACCAATTCTCTAAACTAACTATCAAACTCCACATTATGGACTGAAATTTGCAGCTAGTCTGTAGGGTAACAAGAGGGACCCCCTCGGATTTAACAGTTTGAGTAAAAAATCCCCCAAATTTCCCTTGTTCCGCGTCTTAATATTATTATTATTATAATTTATAAAGCGCCAACAAGTTCCGTAGCGCTGTACAATAGGTGGACTAACAGACACGTAATGTAACCAGACACGTATTTATTTTTTTATTATTTATTTTTGTTCGTGCATAAGGGTAACAGGCAAATTTGTACTGCCACAATAGCTGGTACAGTCAAGTTTGCATACAGTCCTAATTACATGGCATTAATGACATTGCACTTTTTTTTTTTTTAAAGTAGTTATGTAAACAAGATAATATCGTAAGCTTAGTAGTGATAGCAAATTAAAGACTTAGACATAGACATAGACATAGAGAAACGGTTATGTGTCCTATTAACTTTGCACAGTTTCATGGGTTAATACAGGAATATATGAGCATGCTAAGTCTATTGAGGCTATGGAGTGTTATGCAGGCTGAACATTGTTATTATACATAGCCCTATAGAGTGTGTAGAGGTTGTGCTTTGTTAAAAGTTTGGCACATGTTTATACTAGTGTTGTTAGTCGATAGGCATATAAGAGAATTGCAGTGGGTTAGCGTGTGAGTTGCAGAGCATAGCATATGAGCATGGGAGTAACACTATATTTCTCAGGGGAACAAGAAAATGTCCTTAGTAGCAGGTAGGGACTTTATGAGGCATAGGGTGAATGGCTCATCTGTGCTGTCAAATGTCCCGGTCAGCCAACACCTTCCAGGGGTATGTCACAGCCATATGTTTTGCCGCCTCTCGGGGGAGCGAGTGGACCAAACACTCCCGTTCGTTGGGCAGTGAGTTGGCTCCGTGCTGCCTCTAGGTTTCCTGGTGGCTTGGAGTGGTGAGTGTTTGGGGGTCCTGTGTGTGCCTTTAGACCCGGAGGGTTGCTGTTCTGAGACGGAACCTGCCTGAGTGTGCTAGGCCAGTTCTTAGAGAGGACTTTTTGCGGGTGAGAGGGGTGGTGATGGGGCAGCCCTGGAGATCTTCTCCGTTGAGGTTTTGGGCAACTCACCAGCGGTCTAAGAGTCGGGCGCTGGGGCTTTCGGCGTTTCTTCCGCCTCTCACTCCCTGCTGTCTCGATCTTTCTCGGGTTCCGCACCGGAGCTGCAGGCTGCTGTGTAATGTCCTTTGTGGCTAATGCCGGTGGGACTTGTGTCCGGGTGTCTCTGCGGCTGGTGAGTTTAGCGGTCTAGCCGCTCCGACAGTGGAGGCAAGCTGGGCTTGGATGCTGAGATCCACATGGTCTCCGCCATGTCGTGAGTCGGCGGTCCGGCGGTGCAAGGTGGCTGAGCTCGGTTTCTCCGTCCTGATCCACATGCTCTGGTTGCTGGGATATCCCTCACCGGCAGGGGGGGGAGGGAGTGTTCCGGGGAGACCTCCTTTGTTACAGGCTGCAGTCGGCTGAGGGATCGGCCGTCTCCCCCATGCTTCCTGAGTAGGCCGCAGGTAGGCCTCAGGTCCATCCCCTGGAATCGGTCGCATTTTGTGGTCCCAGGCTCGGTTATGCATTGTCTGGATATTAAGCCCCAGTGTCCGGGGTGTAAAGGCATTGAATTTGCAGGTTTTGCAGCGATTTTGCTCGTTTTTCAGGCTATTTAGACAGGAGCTCTGCTGAGGTGCGACCACTCAGCTTGGCTGTCAAGCTCCGCCCCCCTAACCAGACAAGTTTGACACACAGAAACAGAGGGATTGAGGGCCCTGCTCAATGCGTTTACATGCTAGAGGGAGTGATAGATTTTAATTTTTATATAATAAAAATAATGCAAAAACATACAGAATTCAACATTTTACTTGCATTATATTGATAATGTATTATGTGTTAAAAGCAAAATTATACTTTGTGACCACCAATACAATTTAATGCCAAGCAGGGGATTTATAATTAATGTTTCATTAAATGCTCTGCCTTGCTTCTTAGTAAATAGATGTGGCAATTGAATAATAAACACGGCTAGCATTTCTCGTCATTTAACTGTGTGCGGTATTTTGGAAGGGCGCATAGCAAGTGATCTTTGCCCTCAGCGATCCATTGCTAGTTTTTTTTTTTTTTTAATAATAGTTTAATATTCTACAGTAGATACAGATCTCAGCAAGTCGATGTATCAGAGCAGCCGGTAAACCTCCTGAACCTTGAATCTGTGCTAGCTATCTGATTATCTTGTGTGCGCTGTTTAGCCAAAAGGAAATAGTGTCAGGTGTGACAGTGGTAGAATAAATGTCACTTTAATAGGGTCAGAGGCACCTGTCTGGCTGCCTTGTAAGTGATAAGAGTTCTCAACCTTAAGATACCCATAAGTGAGGGGAGGACGCCGTGGGGGGGGGTGGGGGGGGGTGAATACTCCAATCCTTCATATAACACAAAGCAGATAGTGAAGATTCTGTGTTAAAATTAAAGGGACACTTTTGGTGTACAGATCATGTTCCTATAGTCTCATTGCTCAATTTCCTGCCATTTAGGAAATCAATCACGTTTGTTTCTGTTTATGAAGCCCTAGCAACACCTCCCCTGACCGTGAGTGACACAGCCTTCATGAAAACAAAATGGTTTCATTTTCAATCAGATGTTAACTTAATTTAGACGTTTTTATCTCCTGCTCTGTAAATTGAAACTTAATCACATACAGGTTTAGGAGGTTTCTGCAGGGTCTAGCAAGCTATTAATAGTACAGGAGATAAGAAATTCAAAATTAAACGGAGTTAGCAATAAAGGAAGTGTAAACATTAGATCTTTCTTTACAGGAAGTGTTTAGGAAGACTGTGTAAGTCACATGCAGGGAGGTGTGACTAAGGCTGCATAAACAAAGTTTTTTAACTCCGAAATGGCAGATAATTGAGCAGTGAGACTGCAGTGACTTGATCTATACAGCAAAACTCCTTCATTAAGCTACAGTTGTTTTGGTGACTATAGTGTCCCTTTAAAGTGTAAATGTATCTTCCCTTTAAGGCAGACCTAAGTGTATTGTGCTTATAATATTCTGTTAGCTGATCACTAAACATACCTGTAACAGAGATGCCAGATGCACCATATTTATTGGCTACATATTATGGGCGGTACATGAAAAGTGCTACCCTATAGGACCTAGAATTCAGGAGGGAAATTGAAAAAAATCAACAAAGTATCACAAAGGAACTGCCTTGATTCATTAGTTGCTATTCCTCAAACAACATATGAATCATGCATACTTGTTGGAGACCATCAGATACTAGTATCAATAAGTATCTGATACTAGAACGGCAGAGTTAAGTTCCATTTTGGAATGTTGTGGAATGTTAAGTATCCAGAGAGTGATACATGGAGGCAGAGAGTAAAACATGGATGCAAAGAATTATACATGGTGACAGAGAGTGAAACGTGGACACATCGAGTAATATGTGGAGGCAGAGAATGAACCATGGATGCAGAAAGTTAAACGCAGAGGATGAACCATGGGTGCAGAGAGTGAAACGCAGAGGATGAACCATGGATGCAGAGAGTGAAACGCAGAGGATGAACCATGGGTGCAGAGAGTGAAACGCAGAGGATGAACCATGGGTGCAGAGAGTGAAACGCAGAGGATGAACCATGGGTGCAGAGAGTGAAACGCAGAGGATGAACCATGGATGCAGAGAGTGAAACGCAGAGGATGAACCATGGGTGCAGAGAGTGAAACGCAGAGGATGAACCATGGGTGCAGAGAGTGAAACGCAGAGGATGAACCATGGGTGCAGAGAGTGAAACGCAGAGGATGAACCATGGGTGCAGAGAGTGAAACGCAGAGGATGAACCATGGATGCAGAAAGTTAAACGCAGAGCATGAACCATGGGTGCAGAGAGTGAAACGCAGAGGATGAACCATGGATGCAGAAAGTTAAACGCAGAGGATGAACCATGGATGCAGAAAGTTAAACGCAGAGCATGAACCATGGGTGCAGAGAGTGAAACGCAGAGGATGAACCATGGATGCAGAAAGTTAAACGCAGAGCATGAACCATGGATGCAGAGAGTGAAACGCAGAGGATGAACCATGGGTGTAGAGAGTGAAACGCAGAGCATGAACCATGGGTGCAGAGAGTGAAACGCAGAGGATGAACCATGGGTGCAGAGAGTGAAACGCAGAGGATGAACCATGGGTGCAGAGAGTGAAACGCAGAGGATGAACCATGGGTGCAGAGAGTGAAACGCAGAGGATGAACCATGGATGCAGAAAGTTAAACGCAGAGCATGAACCATGGGTGCAGAGAGTGAAACGCAGAGGATGAACCATGGATGCAGAAAGTTAAACGCAGAGGATGAACCATGGATGCAGAAAGTTAAACGCAGAGCATGAACCATGGGTGCAGAGAGTGAAACGCAGAGGATGAACCATGGATGCAGAGAGTGAAACGCAGAGGATGAACCATGGGTGTAGAGAGTGAAACGCAGAGCATGAACCATGGGTGCAGAGAGTGAAACGCAGAGGATGAACCATGGGTGCAGAGAGTGAAACGCAGAGGATGAACTATGGATGTAGAGAGTGAAACGCAGAGGATGAACCATGGGTGCAGAGAGTGAAACGCAGAGGATGAACTATGGATGTAGAGAGTGAAACGCAGAGGATGAACTATGGATGCAGAGAGTGAAACGCAGAGGATGAACCATGGGTGCAGAGAGTGAAACGCAGAGGATGAACTATGGATGTAGAGAGTGAAACGCAGAGGATGAACTATGGATGCAGAGAGTGAAACGCAGAGGATGAACCATGGGTGCAGAGAGTGAAACGCAGAGGATGAACTATGGATGTAGAGAGTGAAACGCAGAGGATGAACCATGGGTGCAGAGAGTGAAACGCAGAGGATGAACTATGGATGTAGAGAGTGAAACGCAGAGGATGAACCATGGATGCAGAGATTGAAACGCAGAGGATGAACCATGGGTGCAGAGAGTGAAACGCAGAGGATGAACTATGAACGCAGAGAGTGAAACGCAGAGAATGCGCTTAGAATGCCAGTACAGGGGTATTAGTTTGGCTGCGCTGTGATTTAATGTAGAATATAGACGTGATGGACAAAATCCTATTATTTACAGAGCCGTGGTTATTAAGAAACTAAGGTTTTATTAGTACCTGGAATCTGCATTTGTGTTAAATCGGGGACGCAAGCTGGTAACTACAGCGGAGTTGGAGAGTTTTTCCAAATCGGGACATTTTGCTAAATTGTTAGGAATCCAAAGTGAATGAAACGAGAATTTCAAACTAAAGAGCAAAAATAGCTCAACTGGAAAAATTCTCCTATACGCAAACAGGAAAAGTGTCAGAAAAACTTTTTATACAAAACCTCCTGAATATCTGACGGGTAACTGGGTGTTTTTCCTGTGTCTGACTCACACAGTTCGCTTCCGGTTTGCACCAGTCTTGTTAAAATGCGCCATTTTCTAATTATAAAACCGTTACCACACCTTATACACCGGGGGCAATTTTTCCATCTTTTTAAAAATGTCCCAAAATAATCAGTTTTTCTGCCTCTTTTCTATTCCTCTCTTTGGATCCTTTTGCTTTTTTTTCTGATGATTTTGCCATTAATTACGTCCCCCAAAATAATTAGATAAATAAGTGATATTATGAGGGAAAGACACATTCACAATCTGACATTTTTCTTTATTGCTTAAAGACGGCCAGGATGGGGGGTGAGGGAGAGGGGGGGTTTATTAACCAAAAGCTGAATGCAGCATTAAAATGCCTGCCACAAGAACACCAAATCATCTTATAAATAATCTCCCCTTCTAATAACTGAAACCTCTCCTGTCCTCCTTATAGTCTCTGTACAGGCAATAAAAAGCAGAAAAATCAACAACTAAATTATCTTGTTTATGGCGACTAAATCAGCAGCATGTGCTTAATTCTGGGACCTAATGAATTTATTGCACGGTTTGGAATTTGACAGGAGTTGTAAAAAAGTAATTAAGTTTTAGCTGTGATGTTTTCACACATCAACTTCAGCGATTCCCCCCGCCCGCCAACCCCAGGCCGGCTATTCACACTCACACACCCTCTGTTCGGACTAACGTTCGCAAATCAGGGAATATAAAACTAATCAATTTACTTTTAATAATCTTGCAGAGAGATTGTAGAATCATTGTATGAACTTAGATTGGTGTCTGTAAACGATGGGTGGGTCGTAACTTCAACAAACAGTTTAACACAATTACTGCTCTGGGTTTAAAGAGCGTTCTAAAATAGCGTTGGCGCAGTCGCCATAGATACTGGGGCCCTTTGTCCCATGCTGTTGGGCAATATACGAAAGATGATGCCCTTTCGTATATCGTATTCATATGGTACAAAGGTAAATCAATTAATCAGATCATTTACTTTGGCGTGACTGATTAACCATTATGTTTACTGTATTACATGAATGCTGTATACAACACAGCAGCATTTTCATGTACAGAGCGTATTAAAAAGGAGCTTATAAAAACATGGCAGTTCAGGCAATTGTATCCTAAAACAAATCATTTTTATTTTTAAGCAGCTGTGTCAAATCAGGAATTTTTATCTCTTGCTAGACGACAATACCCCAAATTCTATTCCAAACACGTGGCTCTCATGGTGTCCCTCGTAGATTCACGACTCCCAGCATAAAGATGATGTTTATCTTTATTTAAGCCATCTCTACATGGTTAATAAACATTCCACCAATCACAGACGTCAGGGTTCAATCACTAAACTTCCAAATTGTATCGAATTAAAATCTTAACGACATTATCTCGGCTATTAGAGCTGGTTGGAAAAACAAAACCAAAATTCACCGCACTAGACACAGTGAATGTTCGTCCACCCACTGTACAGCGCTGCGGAATTAGTTGGCGCTATATAAATATAATAATAATAATGTTCCCATGTGGATTTAACTTGTTAAAACTCAGAGCTTTGTGAATAACTTTGCTCCTGTTGCCCTGTAACCCCCTACAGAAGGGGATTTTTTAACTACATGAGACATAATAGCAAAGTAAACACAGACCACAGCCATAAATATAGTACGTAGGCTGTGCAAGACCCGTATAACACCCTTCCTGTATAGCGCAGCCGTTGAAAGCTCTGAAAAAGCCACAAGCTGCCCACCTCCGAGAGACATGCCAGCATGCACAGGAAGAGCTGCATGTAAACATGTAAATCCTACAGATGTGTCAAAAAAACCTACTGATGGCAGGCCCTAACCCTACGTCCGGAAACATCTGGAACGCAAGCGGTACGAGCAAGTGACTTTATTTTGTCGATCACCCAACCCAGGTTCCCTCTGCACCCCCAAAAGAGGCATAATGGGAGATATGTACATGTAACAAGTCATTCTGGCAGGGTTACCTGTTGCGCACATTGCTGGGAACTCAAAATGAATTTCACATTTCAGAACAAAAGCATCACATTTACATTTAATAAATATTTTGCTGGAATTTAGAAATGAATTGTGAGTTTTTGTGTATTTTTCCCTTTTCCTCAGTGATTAGGAGCGTATTTAAGGATGTGATGTGACCTGGACGGTTGCACCATTTTTCAGTAAAGTGCACTCAGGGCTAATTCCAGGTATTTCAGGGCTCGCAGACCGCGCAGGGAGAGGACGGTGATTTTCCAGCTGGGCTCCACCATATAAATATGAGGTCACTCTACGCTGATGTGTGATGATAATACATTACGGCTTTTGATGTATGAGTCTATCAGCATCTTTGTCCACAGCCTGTTTTGTGGCTGCTTGAACAAGCAATTACAAATTATAGGCTGTGATGCCCATAAGTCATTGCTCTGCATTTAGCAACATGGTCTTTATCTCAGCGCTACACTGCGTTAACCACTGCAGTACCAGATACCGTGCCGCACATTGTTTAACTCAAGCAGGCATGTAAACATTGCATTAATATATTTATTGCTTATTATCATTATATATATATTTTTTTAACACAACAATGGGATTGATGCATATCATTTATATCACAGTACCACAGTACTTATATTAAACAATTTATTTGTGAAGGACTAAATGGCAAATTAACTGTGCATTGTGTGTGATTTTGTTACCAGAATGAAGATCCTGAGCAGTGATACCACGGGCTGATGATATACCATCCTGGCGTTTCGATGTATGGAACGCAACGCACTACGTACCCAACGGGATGGAGGTGGGAGTTCTTCATGAACCTAGATCCATTGCTCGTTAGCCATAACAATGTAACCACAAACATCACAAATGGGTGCGCCAAGCAAGGTAAGTAACTAATTACCTACTTGACGCAATAAATGTGCCAGGGTAATGACGCAGGCACGCAGCTTTCAAACTCTATATTTGCGAGATTTACCGCTATGGTAGTAGCAGAGAAGTAAAAACTATTCAGGTGAAATTTGGGAATTTTTGCACAATGCTTCAACTCCCCTACACATCGGCTCAGCTATTCAATGTAAACATTTAGACTCTCAACAATTCTTGGGTTAGTTAATAACTATGTCACTATGTTGCTGTGTTCACCTTACCAGAGTCTACTGGAGATTTAACTATTTCACTAACCAAAACACCACCAGGGCTGCTAAACACGTTCCCACTGAAGTTCAAGGATGCACATCTTTCTTGGCTCATAGGAAACCAGGTTGGCGCCATTAAAGGGACATGATAGGCATCAAAATAATTAATAATAATTGGCTTAATGAAGCAGTTTTGGTTTATAGATTATGCCCTCTGCAGTCCATTTCGGAGTTAATTCTGTTTTTTTTTCTGTTTATCCAGCCCTAGCCACACCTCCCCTGGCTTACATAGCCTGCATGAAAAAAGCTTCATTTTCAATCAGATATTAAATTACTTTAGAAGTTTTTATCTCCTACTCTGTAAATTAATTTTAAACACACACAGGAGGCTCTTGTAGGGTCTTGTAGGGTCTTAACAGAGCAGGAGATAAGAAATTCTATATCAAATAGACTGTGCAATAAAGGATGTTTAAACTTTAGATTTCTCTTTTCAGGACGTGTTTAGGAAGACTGTGCAAGTCACATACAGGGAGGTGTGGCTACGGCTGCATATACAAAGTGATTTAACTCCTAAATGGCAGAGAATTGAGAGTGAAACTAAAGAGGCATGAACTGTACACCAACACCACTTCACTAAGATAGTTGTTTTTGTGCCTATAGTGTCCATTTAAAGGTCAACATCTACAAATTACTTATTTATTTTATTTTCCATTTGAAATTAACTACTAATTATAACTGTTAAAGGAACACTCCAGTCTTGTTTTTCAAGAGAAATTGGAACTTCTACTAGAGTCCTTAGTTGCACCCTCTTTCTCACTTGCTATGAACGCTCATTCTAAACGTAAGGCATTGCTTCTCTTAGAGAAGCATCAGATTGGCAGGGTACGGTGATTGCCACGCACATGCCAGAGGTTCTAATGCTTCGCTGTTAGAAACTTTGGAGAAACATGGGATTGGACCCGAAGTTATCAATCGTGATAATCTCAGTGTGGGAGGAGCCTGTTTTACAGGAGGATGTCTTGGCAATGGAAAAAAACAGGTGATTTTTTTCTTTTTTTTTTTTTATTAATTGTGGGCTCTGATTCTAAAATTTTAAAAGGAACATCCCAAATATATCTATTTATTTTTAATGTTGTGCTGTTATGTTAATATTGTGCTGCTTTGGCCTAGAATCAAGCTATTGGTTGTATTTGATCACCAGGCACCAGCCCTTACCTGCTCTCCGTTTCCACCAACAGATCCGTCGCCCCAACTTCTACCCATCTGATTAAACATCGATGCTAAGGCTTGTCAGATCTTTAGTGATTGTATTATTTTATTATCGTATAATATTTATTTACTGATGACTGTACAACTTATGGTA
Organism: Pelobates fuscus; assembly: GCF_036172605.1. NCBI lineage: Eukaryota > Metazoa > Chordata > Amphibia > Anura > Pelobatidae > Pelobates > Pelobates fuscus. The sequence continues at coordinate 14,641,154 of NC_086323.1, read as the reverse complement.
GAAATGGCAGGTAAATAACTGCCCTTATTAGCGCTACATACATTTAAAAAAATGTACATATATATTTGTTTTTAATCTTCTGCCTGCAAACACAAATTGGGACGATGTCTGGGATCAATAGCTTGAGAACAATGTCCCCAGGTAAGCAAGTAATTTCTAAGGTAAAGGTGATCGGATTGAAGCCATAAACGTAGCAACGTACTTAGAATGTGTGTACTTGTGTACAACAGCGGCAAGGTTATCTTTATAGTGATAAATGTAGCTATTATAATTAGGGAACTCTACTGCCAACTGCAACACTAAGCTTTTTATTCAGTAAACTAAAAATGGTGTCAATTTCACACGAAAAATCTTAGACAAAAAATGGCTGAACTGAACATTTTCTTCAATTTATCTATTTTTCCAACTCGGCTGTTTTGGGCTAAAATTAGTAAGTTCCTGTGAGTCCTAGTCTAGCGATTGGACCCCTTACAATAGCATCTGGGCGTTTTAACACATCAGTCAGCTGGCGATGAGGCAATGCTTTGCACTTCGTGCATGGAAAGGAGATAAGGAAGTTGGGAGGGATGGAAGGGGTGGGGTAGGTGAAACCCCCAGCACCTCCTGATCTGCTCCTCAGAAGCAGACTAATGAATCCTGATGGGAAAAATGACCTTTACCAAATGTCACATGTCATTGGATTTTATATCACACCCGGACAATATGCCATGGGTATAAAAATCGTTTTTCCAATAGAGTTATGTGTGTGCGTGGCCGCGGTGTGGGGAAAAATAATAATTAAGACGCAGGAATTAGCCTTGTCTTCCCACAGCGGCCAAATAATGTGTCTGAGATTCTCTCTTCCTGAGGCTTCGCTGGCATTAACCCTTTCAGTGAACCTATCAGTGAACGAACAGAGGTGTCTAAAAAAGACAAGATGGGGAAAGTTAGAATGGACCACACGGTATGCACTTTACCCCATGCCACTACTGTATATGAAAAGTCCCCTGGACAAAATGGACTCGTCTCTTTTATACAGCAGTCATTTAAAAAGGGAGAGTCACATTCTACGTCTAGAGAGACATTTCAGAATATGCCCGCTTACACACAGGTGATCAGTTTCTTTTAATGGCCCACCTGTGCTGAATCCAGGCCTGTTTTATGCTCTACTATACCCTTAGCTACTAACCAGAGATCTATGGTTCTGTGAATTTCCAACTTGTCTCTAATGTGAACTTGGCCAGGTTCACCTAAATTAACAAACTGGCACCATTCTTGTGTATTCTGAATGTAATAATGTTTCCGGTAAAAACCTCTTTACATGGCCGCTAACTTACATACATCTCTATACCTTACATTAAGCACGTGTGATTAGATCAGGATAATTTATTTTGTACACATTAATCTCTTACTTAATATCACAGTGTGCCAACCTCTGGTGAAATTATCCCACTGTGCATCGAGCCCAGTGAAATTATCCCACAGTGCACCGAGCCCAGTGAAATTATCCCACAGACAGTGCACCAAGCCCCTGGTGAAATTATCCCATAGTGCACCAAGCCCCTGGTGAAATTATCCCACAGTGCACCAAGCCCAGTGAAATTATCCCACAGTGCACCAAGCCCCTGGTGAAATTATCCCACCGTGCATCGAGCCCCTGGTGAAATTATCCCACAGTGCACCAAGCCCAGTGAAATTATCCCATAGTGCACATAGCCCAGTGAAATTATGCCATAGTGCACCGAACCCAGTGAAATTATCCCATAGTGCACCAAACCCAGGGAAATTATCCCATAGTGCACCAAGCCCAGTGAAATTATCCCATAGTGCACCAAGCCCCTGGTGAAATTATCCCACCGTGCATCGAGCCCAGTGAAATTATCCCACAGTGCACCGAGCCCAGTGAAATTATCCCACAGTGCACCAAGCCCCTGGTGAAATTATCCCATAGTGCACAGAGCCCAGTGAAATTATACCATAGTGCACCGAGCCCAGTGAAATCATCCCACAGTGCACCAAGCCCAGTGAAATTATCCCACAGTGCACCGAGCCCAGTGAAATCATCCCATAGTGCACCGAGCCCAGTGAAATCATCCCACAGTGCACCAAGCCCAGTGAAATTATCCCACAGTGCACCGAGCCCAGTGAAATCATCCCATAGTGCACCGAGCCCAGTGAAATTATCCCACAGTGCACCGAGCCCAGTGAAATTATCCCACAGTGCACAGAGCCCAGTGAAATGATCCCACAGTGCACCGAGCCCAGTGAAATTATCCCATAGTGCACAGAGCCCAGTGAAATTATCCTATAGTGCACAGAGCCCACTGAAATTATCCCATAGTGCACCAAGCCCCTGGTGAAATTATCCCACAGTGCACAGAGCCCAGTGAAATTATGCCACAGTGCACCAAGCCCTGGTGTAATAATCCCACAATGCAATGAGCCAGAGTGCATTTATCCCACAGTGTTCCAATATACTTTCAAGTAAAAGACTTTGTAAAAAGCTGACTGAGGCCGATATGAAAGCCTCCCTCCCCAAACTGTACCATGTTGACTGTTTGTTCAGATCAGACTTTGTCTTAGAATTGAGGCACAAATCCTTAACATTGTCTTTTACTCATCAGCACCTGCACACCGCAACAGCTCAATTAGTAAAGTGAATATATTATATAAAGTCTAAGAGATTAAACCATCATAGTCAGCCCATAATTTCACCAAACAAGTCAAAGGAGCCGTTCCCTCTTATTAACTCCATAACAAATGTGATGAAAATGTTCAAACGGAATGTTAATGCAATGCTACGTGTACGGTTCCCAGGCGGCTTGCCGCTGAAATATTTCTTTATTAATAGTAATTGAGGGTATAAATTATGAATGGAGAGATTTTCTCCTTTCAGAAGGAGACTCATCATAATTTTAATAACTCTTTATAATCGCTCTCTTTCTTTTTATAAAAGGGAAGCTTTTGGGGGTCGAAGGAGCAAAGCGGGGCAGGGGGATGGGGAGATAGAGGGCAGCTTTACCTACAAAGGGTTAAAGATATTAATTGTTCTATCTCATAGCAAACTTTACGCCGTTATTGTGACTCTGTCTGTGTGTAGTCCACGTTGCTAATCAAAGAAAAACAATAAATGTGCAAAATTAAATCAAGTTATAATAATAATTTAAACACATTGATCAAAAAACAAACAAAAAAACAACAACTGTAAATGCAGAACGCAGTGAAGTCTAAATTCTGCTTTCAAATCAAAATAACTAAACTGAAAGAATTAAGGGAGTTTTAAAAATGTTATTTCACGTTCAAATTTAAACAATTCACAATTTAATAAATAATGCTGAGAGTTTGGTGTAATTGGACCAGAATTACAGCCTGGCATTGCTCAATATGGCTGGAAGTTGGTAAATGTGAAAAGGAATTAAATATAAAATGACCAAAAAAAAAATGGACATGGTCCCCTGGAATTGCTAACTAGGGAGGCCTTTGCAATAGTTCCCCCATTTATACACGCGTGTGCTTTAATAATATGCTTTACCAATATGTTTTTTTATGAGGAATTAAAGGGACACTGTAGGTACTATAACCACTTTATCTCACTGATTTGGTACTATGCGTGGAGTCCATGGGCACTGTCCCTTCCTTCAATATTAAACCAGCTTTCAGCAGTTTAACACTAAATAAGGCCCCCTGGCCACCTACAGCTCTTGCCCTACTGGAGGTATAACTACGGCATAGATTACACACTTCCTTCTAGTCCATACCGATTCATACCAGCAATAGGCACTGTGATAGGTTAAAAGCGTTTAGCTGACAATCTCAGCCAATCACAGCCACCCATTGCTGTTTAGGCTACTTCTTCCTTATTAGTTCAAGCAGTATAGAGTGGATGGGCTGCTGGGGACTCCCATTTAGGAGTAGAACATTAAACATGGCTTAACACTCACTGGAAGAGAGCTGGGGACCTCTAGATACTATAACTACGTAAATGAAATAAAGCAGGTACAATGCCTACAGTGTCCCTTAAATAAGCCAGGGGGCTCTAATCCCCATCTTTAAGATTATCAAACCATTTTGCAAACACCATGCTGGTGGGTTCCAACTTCCCAAAACATTCCACACCCAAATGACAGACCAGGTATTGTGCAATACATTTTTACCCAGGTTGTCCTCTGATACTGATTGGCCGCTCTGAGACAACCAACAAAGAGCATTACTTACTAACATCCAATCAGATATATTTCAGATTAAGTTTTTATTCCCGCACTTGGCTATTATTTATTTATTTATTTATTATTGCCATTTATATAGCGCCAACAGATTCCGTAGCGCTTTACAATATTATGAGAGGGGGATTTAACTATAAATAGGACAATTACAAATAAACTTACAGGAACAATAGGTTGAAGAGGACCCTGCTCAAACGAGCTTACATTCTATAGGAGGTGGGGTGTAAAACACATTAGGACAGGAATTTACAATCAAATAAGGTGGGCTGCCCTTTAGGAGAGGGCAAGAGACAGGTATGTGAGGTAAGGGTTAGTCTTGGAGGCCATAAGCTTTCCTAAAGAGATGGGTTTTAAGGCACTTCTTAAAAGATGCAAGACTAGGGGAGAGTCTGATGGCGGTAGGCAGGCTATTCCATAGGAAGGGAGCCGCCCGCGAGAAGTCCTGCAAGCGCGAGTTGGCCGTACGAGTGCGGACAACGGACAGGAGGTGGTCACGGGCAGAACGGAGAGACCGAGAAGGGACATACCTATGGATCTGTGAGGAGATATAAGAGGGGCTAGAGTTGTTCAGTGCTTTATAGGTGTGAGTTAGTACCTTGAATTGACTCCTATAGCATACAGGAAGCCAATGTAAGGACTGGCAGAGGGGTGAGGTGTGAGAGAAACGACTAGAGAGGAAAATCAATCTAGCAGCAGCATTCATTACGGACTGTAAGGGTGCAGTACGGCTATTGGGGAGACCAATCAGGAGAGGGTTACAATAATCCATGCGGGAAATTACTAGAGCATGGACAAGCTCCTTGGTAGTATCTGGTGCAAGAAAGGGGCGGATGCGGGCTATGTTTTTAAGATGGAATCTACAGGATTTGGCAACATGCTGGATGTGAGGCTCAAAGGTGAGACCAGAGTCAAGTATGACGCCAAGACAGCGCGCTTGCAAGGATGGACTGATGTTGGTACCACAAACTCAGCATTAGGAGGAGGAAAGACAAGAAGCTCAGTTTTTGAGAGATTGAGTTTCAGAAAGCGGGAGGACATCCAGTCAGAGATGGAAGAAAGGCAAGCAGTGACACGTTGCAGGACGGCAGGGGAGAGGTCCGGGGAGGAGAGATAAAGCTGGGTGTCATCAGAGTACAGGTGGTAGTGAAATCCAAAAGAGGTAATAAGTTTGCCAAGAGAGGCAGTATAAAGAGAAAATAGAAGGGGACCAAGGACGGAGCCTTGGGGAACTCCAACCGAGACAGGGCAAGGGGAGGAGGTATCATTAGAAAAGGAGACACTGAATGAGCGTTGGGAGAGATAAGAGGAAAACCATGAGAGGACAGAGTCACAGAGACCAAGCGATTGAAGAGTTTGAAGAAGGAGAGCATGATCATATTATTGAGCAACACAACTTATTTTTATTTATTTTACCTTAAAAAGTAGATTAAAATAGGAATGCCCATGGGCGCTTTCCTCCCACCCCTCTCCACCCCCCAAATTCTAAGGACACTTAAAAAATAATGCCATTGTTTTGGTATATAAGAATCGGAGTTTATTGTTTTTTAAGTGACACATTAAAAAGAAACAAGTATCGTTGTAGCTCCCTCAGTGCTTTTAAATAAAATAGACTTTCACTTCCTATATAAATATAATAATAATATTTGGATAATTCGATATATTTAAATACACTTTCCTCCCATGCTTCATTCCCATTTCACGGATTGCTGTATAAGTAATTGCATTCTTTTGTTCCCACGTGTCCTGTTTATTTTCCACACATTCAGAGGTCCTTACACTGAGAACTATTACAACTATTACAGCCCTTATTGATCACGCAAGCTCCTTTTAACTAGCTGCCAGGAAGTGTTAGAATACAGCTTAAAATGTAAGCAGCAAATGCGTTACAGATGGAGCCGGCAACGCGAAAACCAGTGCGGCAGTGATGGCAAACCTCTAGTGATCAGGCAGCTGCGGACTGACTACATTTCCCATAATGCTAACCTGGTATAGTGCACAGCAGGTGGAATACCGATTTGCAGCCATTACGAAAAGTAAGATGGCGACAAATTTTATAGAAGGTACATTTTAATATTCTCTACCTTATTCATAAAAAAAAAACCTCTTTCTTGGTGGTTATGCATTGATCTATATGAGTTTGTTAGAACCGCAATGGCCAATTGGTAGGCATCAGAGTGACCTCTACCAAAGGGGGTCAATAGGGGCGACCCTTTGGGTCATCAGCTCTGTTTTTCTTCAATCAATGTCAAATTACCTTTAATTTATGGTTAAACTAAAAAGCGGAATTAGTGTCCATCCCCTGCGGTCATAACGTTGAGAGGTAGATGGATGAAAGACAATAGTTTTTTTTTATTAATTAATTTTCTTCTAAATAGTGAGAGGGGGAGGCAGGGAAAGTGAAGAGGCGCAGAGAACAGTTATGGCCAGTTTTGGGAACTCCCGATTGCCACAAATCACTGAGGTGTATGTTTTATTACCAATTCTGGGGCAGTTACTAAAGGTGAATACATTCACTATGGAAATCATTGGAATTTTCCTAATGCTTCATTTTTTTTAACCGAAAATACAAAAAGACATTCATTTAGTTTATTCTTTCTATAACGCAGACATCAGGGAGGTAAAAGGGTGATCTCCCCACGTTAAACAAACTGTTCCGTCTGAGTGCCGTCCCGAGCATGCTCTTATGTAACTGCAGTGTTTGGCCCCTTGTGTGCTCCTGACCTCACCGATGCTTCTCTCACCCCGCCGGCACGGAAAGGGTTACTGCATCACAAAGCTGGAAGATGTGCTAAACAGGCTGTCACCTTACGCTCACCTCACTGCAGAAGTGGCTAATTTCGTTAGGGCGATGGCATTAGACCCTTGAAGAATAGTCCGACACAGAAGTGCTTGAGGGCTCACACATTATTAAGCGCTTTCTGGTGCCGAGAAGGCGAGATTAGAATGCTTTAATCGGATTTGCGTTGCAGTCACCCCGACTTCCTGCGCAGTAACCGTGTTACCCCATTCACAATGACTGCGGCCCTTTTCATGCTACTCCGTGAATCCGGGTGCCTTTTTCACCTCCTAAGTTCCTGGTCGAATTACTGTATGTTTGTTTTTGCTGCCCTAGAACCATTACGGAGGAAGCGACAAACAAGCATGCTGTCCGCTATCAGTCCAGAACAGCTGGAAATTACACAACGGAACTATAAACAAGTAAAAAAATCTGCGAGAGAATGTAGAGACGCACATAAACAAACACATGTTAGGTCATACCTGGATGGTGATGGTATGAGCGCGAGAGTCAAGAATATCACGGAATACCATAAATGTAGTTTTTTTTTTTTATTTGATTTATTGAACTGTCCCCTATGAATCTACCAGGCTTGCTAGAGAGCTGGCTTAAAGCACATCTGAAATCTGGGGGGATCGCAAGGCAGGAGTTGGGCAATGCAGACTTCAATCCTTTACCTCCTGAAAGAGGGGTGTGTTCCCAGTTTTGCATTTGTTATTATTTATTTAGTTATTTATTAATTTATTTATTACTCGATCTACCAAAAATTTACATACATATAATGCTCGCCATCGCCAAAAACATGCATTAACGCTGACGTAACCAAAAAATCCCTTGAAATTTGCATTATAACTTCAATGTCATTTAACTGTTAAGAAAAAAAAAAGTCAAACCATGAGTTATTACAGCATTTCTAATTGTAAGTGATGCTGAACTATGCAAAATTTGTTTTAACCCCTGAGCTGCCGGGAAGTGTGGCAGAACATGTGAACTTTCCATAAATATCAAAAGATGTCGTTCTGCAGCGGAACTTTGAAGAACAAAAGGAAGTAAGACAAGCCGTGTGAGATACTACGACCGTTCTGTGCTCTGCAGACCCCTTAACTGTACAATGCCCCCGGCTTTAGCAGGCCTTCCCGTTACGACTTAGCTCTTTAGCTGATGAATATTTTAGCTCGGCTGCCTTCTCCTCTGCTGAAATGCTGACTTGGTGCTGATGCAAATACACAGCGGACAGCATGTAAAGGCTAGCCCTCTTTTGTGGCTGTCTTGCCATAAAACTACTTGGCATTAACCCCACACGGTTACATCACCCCATCTCTCCCAAGATCCTGATTAAAAATCTAGAAACAGCTAGCAGATATATTTTTTAACTTCTATTCCCTTATTACACTTTATCAATTTGTATATATTGTTTTTATTATCCCTGTTTTTTATTGAATTTTTTTATTCTTATTAAATATCTATAAAACGCATTTGGAATAAAAAAAAATATATTTTTATTTTACCTTTTTAGATTTAAATGTGACATTCTATTAAATTAAATTATTAAATTCATTCCTATTTTTTTCCTATTCCTACTTCCTATTAAAAAAAATTTCAGCAAAAGTGTATTTGTTCATTCTTCTCCATTTCTACTTTCGACTCTCTCTCTTCCTCTAATCCTTTTATTCCCTTTCACTCCCCCCTGTCCCCTCCCCTCCCCCCCCCCCCCTCCTCACAATATCTTTCCTTCCTCTAGGGGCTAAACCTGCCATTGACTGTCACAGTGGACTTTGCTATATGCAAACCCCTCGGTCAAATGAGATTTAAGACATTCCCATATCTTTGGCAGTAAATGGCCCCATAAAACTGACAGAAAGACGCACATTGAGACGCCTGTTAAAATTTTATTACTAATCACTTCCAAGTTGGTCAGTCTATTTAACCCAGGTCTGCTCTAGTCAAGAAAACCAGGAGAACGTGTCCCCTAAACATGAGACTTAACCCCAATGTTGCTTGACGTTGTTACAATCCGCTTAGCACTCCAATCTCCTACGTCCTACACATTTTAATTAACAAGATTATTCTACACAGTTAAATTGTTTTCAACCCTAAACGGGTCCATTACTTCCTACTGAAAGTTTGGGAGAAGCTATATTCGCTCATTGCTGAAAATACTAAATGAGCGATATTTCTGTATCTTCAGATTTTTCGAGTTTTTAAAAAAACTATTTTCATAAGATAAGTCTAAAGTACTTGTGGCTAAAATAAAACCTGTGCTGGTATACAGGGGTTAATCAAGAACAAAGCAGGAACACGCACAAATGCAAGAAAAAAAAATACACCAATTTAAAGAAAGTACACCGTTTGTTTTAAAGAGGAATATTTGTGTATAAAATAAAAGTACTTTGAAATCCAGCGGATAAAATTAATTATTCCTCTTATTATTCATTTAAAATAAAATAAAATTACACTTTAGTATCAAAACCACAACATTGCCCTGAAAATGCAAAGTCAATGCAAATGAACGTAATGTTTTGCATGATAAAGTTGTGTCGGTGCCCGCGTGTCATTATTTTTTTGCTTTCGTGTTTTATGTTTTGCTTTTGCAAAAGGCCAACTCCAGCAAAGTAATCTTGGGTTATCCTTCCAGGAAACTCACACTTTGTATTAAACCGCTTTTAAAAGTCCAAGAAATATAAAGTTAAACTCAATGCAACTATTTTACAGAATACTGTGCTATTAGGATATTCTTAGTATCTCCTTATTAGTCTTTGTATCACGCTATGTTTTTATGATTCTATGTTTCTATTAATCTATGGTTATGCACTGTGATGGAAACTCCTGAGCCATGGACTATTGAAAAGGCCTGAAGGCCAACCTCCTGCCCACGTACTATGAGCCTGATTCCAAGAACCTCTAAAAGGGACTATTGTGGGGGGTGTCTGAGGGCCTCAAACACTTACTGAGCTTCCCAGACGGACTTGAGAACATCTCGTATGGCCTGAACTCTTTTTAAACCTTGAGCACCTGACCGGGAGATCCCCTGAAACACTCTGGAACTGTTCCTCGATCAGGACTGCGCAGAGGTTCAGTAAATCTTTAAGCGGGTATCGCTGGATCCCCAGACCTCCAAGTAGAGTGCTACTTGGTGGGGACATCGGACAGGCAAGGATGCATCGGGGGATACATGGGACATGATTTTACTCCCTTCCCAAGGAGTCTGGGAATCCCTTTTGTGATACCAGGATCAAGCCAGAACTCTTTGCCCGATAAATCTTTAACACGCTGTAACTTGGGTGCAGATTCTCTGATCAGGGTTTTCCAGGAATGTGTATTGTGTGGGGGTACAGTAAATGGAAAGGGGGTTCTAGCAGACATCTTTAGTGCTGTACCTGTGAGTATAATGTAGTTAAGTTCCCAGAAAGAGGTACTCAGTCGGCGTACAGGAACTCCATCACGTTCACTAAATTAGGAATTAAATAAATAAAAGACTGAAAGAACTGCAGAAAAATGCCACTTTATCCAGCTTGGATATTTGGGCTACAATATAAAATTTCAAGGTCAATTCCTGACAGTTCCCAATTTTGTGGATAATCCTATGAGTAATGTCAACTGCTATTAAATTAGTTTACAATGTTGCCCGAGCCATATCCAAGGCAGAGCGTCACGTGACTTCCTCACATCTGCATGAACAGGTGTCATAAAAACCAGAGCAGACAGGAGTCATCTGACCAGTCAAGGTCACAGGATAAGGACAGAGGTCATCAATGTGTTGTCTGGCTGATTTACTAACTGAAGGAAAACAAGGTGTTAAATGTCTAGTAATCAGCATTGGAAAAACACAGGAGTGAGGGCCGCAGCTTGGCGTGAGTGCTGCCTATAGTAATATGTAGTTCTGTGACTCGTGTTGCCATTTCGTACTGAGCAAGCTACACGGTGCTGTACTGATCACGGCTACAAGCTGCACACACTGCATGTTGCCCAAGCAAAAGAGGAAGCTACTGGCTATAGGGCAGAGGAATGGGCTACTGAATAAGATGGAGAAGAATTGACTATGGAGCAGAAAGAATGGGCTACTGGCTTTCTGTGGAAGTTGTGTAATGGACTGTAAATTATGGGGGGCTGGGCTTCTGACTATGGGAGCACTCACGGGCCATTGACTAGTTGGAGGAAATGCGCTACTGACTTTGGGTAGGAATGGGCTACTAGCAATGGGTAGAAGGATTGACTAGGCTACAGGTGATCAGGCTACACAAAATACCCACACAGGGCACCTATACACAAAAACACCCCTGCATTCACTCACACACTGAACCTCCATACTCATTATCCCCAAACCTCTTTAATCATACACTGATTCTTACCACACATGCACCCCTACATACCTTACACATTACCTCCTACATTCACCACACCAACTACCCTTACACATGCATCCCTACATTCATCCACAAAGACAATCCCACACACACACCCCTACATTCTTTCACACCGACAATCCCACACATACACCCCTACATTCTTTCACACCGACAATCCCGCACATACACCCCTACATTCTTTCACACCGACAATCCCGCGCATACACCCCTACATTCTTTCACACCGACAATCCCACACATACACCCCTACATTCTTTAACACCGACAATCCCACACATACACCCCTACATTCTTTCACACTGACAATCCCGCACATACACCCCTACATTCTTTCACACCGACAATCCCACACATACACCCCTACATTCTTTCACACTGACAATCCCACACATACACCCCTACATTCTTTCACACCGACAATCCCACGCATACACCCCTACATTCTTTCACACCGACAATCCCGCACATACACCACTACATTCTTTCACACCGACAATCCCGCGCATACACCCCTACATTCTTTCACACTGACAATCCCACACATACACCCCTACATTCTTTCACACTGACAATCCCTATACATTACACATACGGTATGTTATGCATATACAACAAAAACCTCACGATCGAAACATGTCAGATGATAAACTAAACTGAGAATTGCTAAATTAAGTTTTTTTTGAGAATTTTAGTGATACATACTAAGCTGGGAATTGTAAAGAACAGACAGGATTTAGGACAAAGTAGGTGAAGTAGAAAACGAGCCAAACGATGCTATTTTTCCAGCTCAGACACTCCGTCCTAGCGTTTGCCAATTCCCTTCTCATTTCTCCGTAATTCTCAGTTTAGTAAATAGCTTCCTCTGTGTGTTTAGACTGCATTACTGACTCCTCAGCGTGAGCTATTTTCTTTCATTTTTCCTGCGAGTTCTGCATGCAGCCAGTTATCTGTCCCCAACCTCCCACTGAACGACTCTTGTACTTGTTATTTGCAAACTGCTGATATGAAACATAAAAATCATTAAAACCCAGGCACACTAACTAAATATGAGATGAATCATGTAACATCTATTAATCAACTACAGGTCAAGAGAGTGATAATGACCCTGGCCAGTCTACATACACTATTAACCCAGGCTGCTATTACTGCAGTAAATGTATTTAAGCAAAGCCATGATGGTATCAGCACTGTAACTGGTGTTAGCTGTCTCACAGAGTCATGACCCAGTGCAGTCCCGCTCCCCTTACCATCACTCCATCCTCCTAGAAATTAGGATTAGAAGTGAGACATTGAAAGAAGGAATAAGATTGACGTAATTGGGATTTAAACAAGTTCACGGAGGATATAAACCTTCCGAATATCACCCATTAAAAATTAACAGACCATTTCCTAGCGCCCCGTCATCCAAACTGGACAATTAAAAGATAATGAAATTGAAACGATGCATTGTACCAAAAATTATTAAATAACGTTTTATTTTAAGATTTCAAATTTTTAGCATTTAACGCCAACATGGAGTGAGAAAGCAACGACTTACGGGTGAGAATATGCTTTAATCCATAAATTTCCATCACAATATGCTGATTCAGTTTGATTACTTAACGTCCTACTCCTGGTTTTTACGTCATCTTGTAGATAATGAAACGGAACACACACACTGTGCTCAGATCAAAATTTACACCGTTTTTTAAGCTTTCCAGTCCGAAAGGTTATCCTTAAAGATCGAAAATTATTTTTATTCAAAGTAACTTCTTGACTTCCAACTGCACATCCAACTGCCCTGCGATGGAACTCGGCAGGAGAAACGCAGAAACTTGTGTTTTTAGAAAAAATGTCATATTAAGATAAATGGATTGAATGTGGCAAGGCTGTATTACCTTTAAAACTTTGCACATGTACTTTCAAACCAACTCCAATCAATGAAAAAGATACGACGACAGGTGCTTTATAAAGAACATTCTAACATGTATTACTTTGGTGTCCACTCTTCTCCCCCTACCATGAAGGTTTAAAAGGAGAGATTTACTTACCTTTCAGTCCTCTCTGAGCTGCTCAGCCTCCCTCGCTCTAAGATCATTAAAAGGCTTCCCTATGACAAGGCTAGTGTGCATGCATGCACAGCAAATCGGGAAGGCAGCCACCAGAGGTGTGCTTAAACCGGCAATATTTAGCATTGAAAGGTTAAAGCTAAAGGGGCTCTGCAACCACTAAATTGAGATGAGGTTATCTTGGTGCCTTTAGTGGTCCTTTAACTCTTCGTATGATTAATCATCGCACTGTAACCCTAAAACTTTGGGGGTTCACCCTGGGTCGCAAACTCAGCTTTCCAACAGCCCTAAATGCAAACAACACTAACACTCACTACGTTAAAGACCCTGATTATGGCTGTTAAGGAGTTGGACTTCCTGCCATAATTGTTTTTGTTTGATGTTCATTGGGATTTTAGTATTAATGTTTAACAAGTTGGGTTAGTGTTGGTGGATGGGTGCGATGCCCAGCCATAAGCTTATCCCAATGCCTCAATTTGTGAGCCACCTGCTGCCAATTTGTCGGTCCACTAGCAGGCTTCATAGTCTCACGCACCCTGTGCACGTGGCATTTTCCCAAAATGTGGTTTCATGAGTATTAAGTATTAACCTATTTGTTCCGAGAGATCATACCAGTGTAAAAAAAGCTTTGAGACAGCTGTTCGGAGTGGCTCCTCTCTCTGCGTCTCGTAACGCTAACTCACATTAAAGTAAAACAGTTAATAATGTGTTTGGCTTTTATGACAATAATTAGATTTACTCTAGTATCTGTAGCTATTTGGCTTTGTTTGGTCATCTCCCTACTCGCCTCCCACTCCTTAATTCCCCATTCTCATTTTGCGTATTGATCTGGTCCTAATGGATGCACCGATACCAGATCCTCACGATTTCTTATTCCCTGGTCAGGGCCAGCAATCAATCCCTCTGAGTGGCCAGTTCCCTTCACACTTCAGAGAAATAAAACGTTTTTTTTTTTTTAAATGCATAAACAAAGAGGGTCAAACATTTTCCGACATCTGAGTTTCAAAATATTTTTTTTTTTAATAAGACGTGTGGCCTGTTTCTAAAAGTCTCTAAACATGTGTTCTACAACAGAGACGCCTTTTGAGAGTCAGAAGGTGCAGCACAATGCTCTTGACGTAATCGATACGCAGAAAATGCAATTAAACAATTAATAAAAGTAAATGTTTAATATTTTTTATGTTAAAACACAGAAACACAGAAAAGAACCTTACCAGTGCCACAGCTAAGACAAGGAATGGGATTGTGGCTGGTGTGCTGCTGGGTCCGATTAAGCTAGAAGGACCTACGGCAGTCATAGAAGAATAATGGTTTGTCAGAAAGTCAAACCTGCTAAATATACTTTGTTCAATAAACTCAATTTCTACAGTGATGATCCAGTTGAGATGTTTGAAGTCTGATACCACTATATATATATATATATATATGAAACAAAGGGTGTGGCTGCACTCACCTGAACATGCATAAATGGGGTGCTGCTGGGGGCCAAATTATACAATACACAAGGTGAGTGCGCTGGATCTTGTGTATTATATATATATATTTTAAAATTCTTTATGTATAATTTTATAGAGGTTTAACTCAGACAAATAAAGTTGCAATATCAATTACAGATTGTGATGCAAACATTTTGTTGGATTTAAGTGTGGGATTTGCCGAAACATCCACATTGGGTTGTTGTGATGAAGAAATCGGGTGCTATCGATTTAGTGCACACCAGTATAATTTATACCCTTAGAACAGGATAGCATGCTTTGAAGGGCCTGTTCACTATAAATATTTTAACACGTAGGTAGATATTGGTTTTAAACTCTGTGAAAATGTGTTATATATGCTGTCTTTGGTAACTATTGTCTATTGTAATGCTACAGAAGAATATCCTTAAATGTTTCAAAAGTACTAATATACCCATTGTTTTGTGAATACCTACACTGGAATTAAGTTGTGTTTAATTTCTTTAGTTTTAGCTTAAGTGGGAATTACACTGAAAAGACCTCCTAGTCCTAATCCTGGCAATTTCAAATGTTTGAAGGGCACGGCTGGGACAGCAAATAGCAAACATGGTTGATGTGGGTAGCAGAGGGCATGGCTAGAAAGGGGGAGCAAAGGGCCCGTTTGGTGCATGGTGAACATGGGCACAGTTGTTAGTGGAGCAGAGGGCACGGTTGGAGTAGGGTTAGCATGGGCACAGTTGTCATGGGAGCAGAGGGCACGGTTGGAGTATGGTTAGCATGGGCACAGTTGTCAGGGGAGCAGAGGGCACGGTTGGGGTAGGGTGAGCAAGGGCACAGTTGTCCGGGGAGCAGATGGCAAGGTTTGGGTAGGGTGAGCATGGGCACAGTTGTCAGGGGAGCAGATGGCACGGTTGGGGTAGGGTGAGCATGGGTACAGTTGTCAGGGGAGCAGAGGGCACAGTTGGGGTAGGGTGATCATGGGTACAGTTTACAGGGGAGCAGAGGGCATGGTTGGGGTAGGGTGAGCATGGGCACAGTTGTCAGGGGAGCAGAGGGCACGCTTGAGAGTGGAGCAGAGGGCAGGTTTGTGGAAGAGGGAAGAAGAGGGTGCGATTACTCCTTGAGCACGTGTTCAAAAGGTGAGGTTGTTTGGTGGTCAATGCAGGGTACTGGACCCACAACTAAGAGATCACTTTCCCATCTCTATGGCTGAAACCTTAGCCCACTCGTCGTCAAACATTAGTAGGGAGGCACCGTGAAGAGTATGATGGAGCACACTCCCCTTGATGTTTTATATTTCTGACTACACCTGTTCTCCTAAAAGAAAACAAAAAACACTACAACAAAGAGATTTGGTACAGAAGAGTTTACTCAATATTTTTAAAAAAAAAAAAAATACAAGAAAAAAAAAAATCTAAAAATGAAAATCTCGGAACCCCCCCCTTCACATTAAGGCCTCCTCCGTGTTCCCTTACAGCAGGACGACAAGCGCACCACCTTCGTTCAGCGTCCAGTTCAGCCCACGTGACGGGAGCCAGATAATAAAGGTGAAATTTAAGCTCCATGAATGTAATTGTGTCAGCATGCTAAATGTTCGGATCAATGCATTTCACACAGCAGGATCCTGAGACTCCTAAAAGCCAGAACCAGAGCCATCTCCAAACATCAGCCCGGGCTGTAACACTAGCCTACAGCTCAATAATTTAAAGGGGGAGCGACTGGTGACTTCTCAGCCCTTCACAGAACAGAGCAAATTGTGAGACTTGTCAACGAGTCAAAACAGAGCGTCTGATTGCTTGGGTGAATGTCAGGGAGGTTAAACAAGCTCGCTCAGGGAGAGGTGGGCAAGAGAAAGCCGTGACATTTTTTTTTTTTATTCTTTTACTTTTTTATTAATAATATCATCTTACTGCTCAATGAGGTAATGCTGCCCCAACACGCTGGCTGACCCAGCTTACTGTATGTAATAAAACACTCTTTTATTCACTGTCTGTCCCTCTTCTCTGTCATTGTGCTGTCCACATGTCCAACCAGAAGCAATCCATCCATCTCTAAGAAAGGTCAGGTATCTACATTTATAGACATTTGACATTTTCATGTCCCAAGGAGGCAACAGCATGGATGGAGATTGAGAAGGGGGGGAGAGAGGATGGGTGGGTGTTGTAGTAATTTGGGTTACCCTAAAGGTGTCATGAAAGAAATACTCTTGTGGTACCTGGTAATAAATAATGTGCAAAACTAAGCAATTTATTTTACAAAATACAATTTTATTAAAAATCATGTTTTTTTACTTTTGGGTGTTCATATTTTATTACTGCTTGCCTGTTTGCTATATTTTTGAGGGACTAACATTACAGGATTTTCACACATGTCCGCTAAGGATGCCCAGTATTGGGCTCGGAAATCATCAGCTTCAATGTTAAAGGAAAACAGCAGGCACCATAACAACTTCATTGCGATGTCACTGTAATTGGTTTATTCTCTAAACAAAGGATTGTGGGGAGCTGACAGACGACTTGCAAGATTTAGCTGCACTGAAAACAAATATAATAACGTTATTAATAATAATAATAATAATATCAATCCATTTAGCCAGGAAAGGTAAATTTCACAAGTTTTAACATTTTTAACAGCTTTCTAATGCTTTATATTCCTTTACTAGATATAATATTTATCGTATTGCTTTGTACGTCCTCAGAGCAGGGAGACACCGTTGGCTGTTGTCTGTCTTCCCCTATCTCCCACACTGAGCAGGAACATTGCTCCTGAACTACAGTTATCAACGCAGTCAGACACCTTTTGTCTGAGGATTATGGGTGCTTTCGTTGTTCTGGAAAAGTCCAGTGTAGTGTTTTGGGTCAGTGTAATGCAGGCCCCTGATTTACGAAGGCCCCTGGAATTGGAGTTTTGTAAAATAACCCACATGTTGAATTGTGTTTGCAGTAACAGAGTGTCTGAACAGAAACGAGAAAAGATTTTTCTCTGTGAGTTACACAAGACCGACCTCAGCTGTTTGTGTTAAGGAAGAAAGAACCTCAGATTATGTCATCTCCAGAGTTCCCACAATGGACAGACAGACCCATCCTCTTCTAATGTCTGCTCAGTGCACCTGGGCAGCGGCCAGGCGGTTTGTTTCAGGATGGATGGGTTTATTTATTCTCCTTGGGTGGACTTCAAACAAACGTCATTCGGTTGTCCCTCTAACTGTGCCAAGTACAAACGCTCACAAAGAATCCCAAAACAGCTAGACTTAACCACTGCAATCCCACTGCAACTAGTGCAGCACTTATCAATGGTTAACGGCTAATTAATTAACATTGTGCAGTGATGGGTCATTAATTAGCAGACACAACATTAAAGGAACGCTATAGTGTTAGGAGCACAAAACTGTATTTCTAACACTACAATGTCCCTCCGCCACTGCGCCCCTCAACGTCCTTGAAAGGGTTACATAACCCATTAAACACTTACCTGACTCCAGTGCCGAGGTCCCTCCATGCTGGTTCTATTTGCAACGACAATGACGTCTGCCGATGTGTGTGTATGTGTGTGGGGGAGGTATAATGTGCAGGTGCCACTCAAAAGTTATGCCTCCCATTTGAAAGCACTGACTGAATGCTTTCCTATGGGATTTTGCTTGATGCTGGATGTTGTCCTGCACAGTGTGAGGACATCCAGTCTCTTTCTGTGAATGTTTTAGAGTACAAGGCTAAGAAGACAGGGGCACTGCATCCAGACCACGTCAATGAGTTGAATTGTTTGGGGTGTCTGTAGTGTCCCTTTAAGTCCAAAATGAGCCCCAAAAAAGTGGAAGAACCAGTTTGAAACAAATTAAAGTTTACAGTTACCCATGTCTGTTAAAGTCTTGCCACTGATTATGTTTTTATTCTGTAGAAATAAAGAGGTATTGGGCCCCTGCTACCCCCCAGGGTCCAAAGAGACATTTACTAATCTGGGAATTGTAGAAAGTTGACAAGGAATTTGCACATTTTAGTCAAAAGTATCTGAGCGGAACAAAAGCTGTGTTGGAGTCTGAGATCAGGCCCTGCTTTGGCTAAAGCCATGTTTAACGGTGTTGTGTTTTTTAAAGAGAAATAAACGCATTTCCATTGTGAGGGTTTGCAGTAACTGTAAGATAACACTGAGACAGATCCCTCTCTGGTCGTGCTGTTTTCCTGTACACAGCAGTGCAGGCCACACACATACAGAGGATCGGACACAGGTGATGCACACTCTGCGTTCCAGACCCACAGATAGGAAGATTTAGTACCAAATGGTTTTGTCAGCTTTGAAGTTATCGGAAATGGTTACAACAGCTGTATCATCATAGTTCTTAAGTACAAAACAGCCAATCATTTGTGAGCTAGAAGTGCCTTGAACAAAGGATAACGGAGAAATGTTTACTACTGAGTTGTTAACCACATGAGAGGCCAATGCCAAGTCCTGTCTTACTGTCATCACACAGTGCCCAATAGCCGCACTGCCTCCGCCGTTATGTGTAACCAGGTGATACCCCTGGATTAACATCACATTATAATACTGCACCCCCGCTTATAACACTGCAAGTTCCGGGGTAGTCTAAATTGTCCAAAAATGTATGGAGTGCCATTTGGGTGGCATGAGTATTCGCGTAGGTCCACGGGGGAGGGGGGAGATCATGCTGCTTGTTTTTCCAACATGTGAAACATATGTCATCCCAACAAGACGGCATTTATTTTACATCACGGCCTCCTGTGGATTTTTGCTTTTTCTCCTTTCCGCAATATTTATTTTCTTCCTTTTCTTTAAACCCGCTTTTGAAACATTTAAGGTTTGGAGAAGCCTAATGACCACAAGACCACACTGAAGCTAAATAATAAAGTCTGTTGGGAGTGTAAAGGGCTGCGCAGCTGCTTGTAAATGGCTGGCTGAGAGTCATGGTAAATGGTGTTCCCAGATAACTGCAGCTCCAGCAGTAACCGTAGCAAACAGGCAGCACTGTCACTCCAATTGCCATTAAAGTGTAAGCTCACCTGCCAAGTCAAGGCAAACCTCATGTAATACTAAAAAAACATTAGTAATTCAAATGTGCACAGGGATTAGGTATAGTGCGAAAGTAACTCTTTTCTTTGGTTTTAATTATACGTATTGGGGCTGATGTGTGCTATGGTTATTTCTGCTGCCGCCCAGGAGTAGTTGGAGTTTCAGCCCAGGGCTTAATTTTTTATATTTGTATCACGCAGCCACGTTACAGTACTGCCGCCCACCCATTGTGTTCACTGTTAAGAGTTAATAAGTGTGTAGGGTTTTAGAAAATACCCCTATTGAAGCAAAGTGAATTGTTAATGCAGAACTCGTGGCAGGTGAGTGGCCATTGGACTGATACTAAAAAACTTCCCCTTATTTGGGATAGTACACAGATAACTTTTTTTGTTGTTTTTATCGTATTGTATCATTACAGCTCATTGTATTACTGAACTGTTGTAGAATAACACAATATTTACTAAGCACGGGCAGCAATTCTGAGGTGAGCATTATCTGGTGCACAAGGAACTTTGTTTATTAACATACCAAATGTGTAGGTCAACCTCCGGAAAGACAGTCCATAAGATAACGCAATCTCTACGTGTATACAACAGCAACTTCAAAATGGGACATCATAGAAAAAGAAAACCAAACATATAGCAGAATTATTATGGCAAAAAAAAAGAATTCAAAAATGGAAAGCTCTTTTTTAACTGAAGGAATAATATGTATTCAATTTATGATGTCCAACATTGCAATTATAACAGGAGAGTCATAAGGGCAAAATAAATGTATCGCTTTAGTTGATATCTCCAGTCAAGAATTTATTTTTACAAAACATGGCGGAGTGCGCACTTGTCCATTTGGAATGCTTTGGTTCCTTCAACACTTGAGCTTTGCTTTGTTTTTGACACAGAACTTGCCGTTATCAGAGTAGCAGGACAAAGCGTCTGCAGGATGGAATGGTACGGTAGAGATGCACGCAGGACGGAGGGGGGAGAGGGAAAAAATAAAGATGAATCTTTTAGCAACCCGATCCCCAAGCACAGAGCCCCAGAGATGTGAGTAAACCATGCTTTACAGAATTAAAGGAGCAACATTTCATGGAAAATTCAATAAATGATCCTGTATAGCCAGACGTCTGTAAACAGAGGTCTCCAAATTGAATCACGCTGTGGACTCAGGACCGCATTTACGACCTGAATGCCGGAATATTAGCAGAAAAGATATCTAGTTATTCGGGTAGGAGAATTTAAGAAGTTATCAGAAAGGCAGGGTTTATGGTAAATGCAGGGGGAAAAATTCTAAAAAAAGATAATTTTTAGAAAATATAACCGCCTCCGAGACTTATGATCTTCTACGATGAGGTTTCTGTTGGCCACTAAAAAGCCAAGTAGAGTCAAACAGGATTCATCAGTACATTTTCTACCAAAGTTCAATCTACAAGAATGACGTTGCTCCAGGTTGGTTATCTTAAATATTAATAATGAGATTCGGACTGCTATACGTCCATCCGGAGTCATTTCCATCTGTAAGTCAACTCCAGATCAGAAGCGCCTTTACCGTGACCAAAGTGACGCCATGAGTCATTCCAGCATCACATGTGATACAGACCACTCAATTTTTATCACAAAAAAAGACGCAAGCATGGCATCATCCCGGCAACAGTGTTAGCTCACATATTGGTGACACTCTAGTGAAAAAGACATCTCTTGCCTATATATAGTCTCAGTTCGCCCTGAGACCCGTGCACTCCCGTGATCTCTAATAGTGCGAGAGTGTGTTATATTGTGTATTGAATATTCTAGTTTTCGACTACGGCTTGTTCTCTGACTTTCCTGATTTACCCTATCTCACCTTGATTTGTCTCACCGTCCTGTTGTTATTCTGTAATCCCTAGGCTTTCTTTGG
This sequence comes from Pelobates fuscus, assembly GCF_036172605.1. NCBI lineage: Eukaryota > Metazoa > Chordata > Amphibia > Anura > Pelobatidae > Pelobates > Pelobates fuscus. Next base: position 14,619,392 of record NC_086323.1, on the reverse strand, counting down.
ATGTTCGTTCTTTTGCCTCATACATTTTACCTTTTCTGTTTATCTTCGCTAACCTATGTTTGTGTGTTGGGATAGGCTCCTGTAGAATTGCTCAGGGTTGTTGTGGTGAAAGGCGTATGGCGCTGGTCTACCAGGTTACCATGCAGCTCTAATCCCCCTTTTAAACTAGAATTTGGGAAAGGTCTAATTTTTATGCCTCCAATTTAAAAAGTTCAAAGACAGTGTTTTTCTTTCTAAATTTTGGAATACAACATAACTTTATTTGGATCTAGTAATACAGTGGAATTCAGGAAGTCGAGGACCTAGATAGGTTTGTCAATTCCATCTAATCAACGTGATAAATTATTATGATTTATTCCTTTACACCTTAGGTTTCATAGAGTTCTAACAATTGAAGCCACCCAATGGAAAGCTGGAAAACTTAGACTATCTGAAGCAAGTTGTCTGTGCAATAATTATCACATATTATTATTAAAGTGTACGATAGAAACTAATGGACAGTACTAATGGACAGTACATATTTTTTCATTTTAATTGAAAACAAAACATTGTATGCTAGGCTGAATTTAAAACAATTCTTACTACTTTGAATACTTAAACAAATGCCTTGAACTGTTTTCTTTTAACTCCCCAGAACATAAGAGGAATTATTCCGCTAATCCAGCCGCTGACATAGCTACCTGGTTCTCCAATGCACATACAGAGTCATAGGAAGGACGGACGTGACAGCTCTCTTATATTCTTTGTCACTGTATAGATGGAGCGGCTGTCACCATGGGTAAGGGAAAGATACACCCTACCCACCTCTTGTCACCGTGTTACAATTAGAGACGTTGTTTGTGTCAATAGCGCTAGGTAGGCATTCGATTCCCACCCAATGAGGAAAAGCCAAAGAAAGTCAGAATGTACTCTGTCAGAACTGCACGGCATTGTACAACCGGGCGCAAGGAACATCACACGGACTTGGGTCAACTGCACGACACGGTCTCAACGGAGGAGTGGTAAAGAGGTGCTTAGTGGTACAGAAACACATGAATATATGGGGAGCCAATTACTCAGAAAGATAAAAGCACTAATAATGTCTAAGTAGATACGTTAAAACAGAGGAAATGGGGAGAGAAAGGTATATCAGGTCTAAGTATCCCCCATGCTCGGTCAATACAAATTTAAAGACAGCTTACGAGGGAGCCATCCAGTTAACACAGGCATTAGAAGCAAGGGTAGAATAACTCTATTTGTGCCAAATAACAAAATATTGTAAAATCATGCAACTCTACATGTAGCCTCCCCACATTTAATAACTCAAGCTTCAATCGTTCCACCCCTATTTTTGGAACGGAGTAGATTGTTCAGTTTGTATTAAGACCTGTGAGAGCACTTGTCCTATTACTGTTATTATATAACATTATACACAATATATTATATATATTATATATGTCACACATTATATTTAGATATTTTTAGACACTATTTAATATATTTTGAATACTTTGGAAGGTGCCTAGAATTGCTCCTAAAAATCTGCCTTTTTGGGGGACTTTATAGAGATGTCTAGTGTTGCATCCTTTCTCTGAAAGAGGGGAAATTAAAAGATAGCTCAGTTGGTCAGTGCCCCCAAATGTACTAGCAGCATATTCCACGTAACCTTTTATATTTCTGGAACCAATAAATTACTAAGGCCTCGATTTGATATGTTTGGATAAACTTTTAAAATTATTTTATTCTATATATTACAATATCAAAAAAATATATCACAAATATATATTTATATAAATATGTATCAATGTATCAAAATATTATAAGATAAAAATATTTTTCAAAATATTAAACCATTTGAAAAGTTTATCCAAAAATATTAATTCAAGGCCTAAGTAATAATATAAAGTTAGCTAATAATATTTATAGCGTAGAACTTGTAAAACAAGAGAGAACATCTCTTCCGGGTAAAAATGTGAAATGATCGAGGCCACAACTTGAAAGCGGGTCGCCCAGCCACCGCTTCTCATCTGCCTGTAATGCGGCCCCTAGGGCCATCTCAGTCTCTAGAAAGCCAAAGCATTTATCTCTAACTTTAACCCTTTCATCGACCTTTGTAATCCAATCCCTTGTGTCAGTAGTCTTGGTCCTCAAGGATAATAAAAAATTGTTTGTTTGTTTTGGTTTATGTTATTTATCCGTGAGGACATCTTTCAAACTATACATCTCATTTTGGAAGTTTTTTGTTTTTTTTTTGTAAACGGCAATGACTGTCAAAGCTCCATGTTGGTCACTCACAATATTTTAATTGTACCGTCAACTTTTCACCCTTTCACTTCCAATGGAGATTCAACCTCCCCTCCTCCCCCTTCTTCTAAAACATCTTCCTGGCTATTGTGGCTGCAAAGTGGTTTAATTAGGAGGATCTCTGGAAGTGACACATCTTAACACTTTCACTTATTCTGCAAATTGAGACCATGTAGCTAATTGCTACTGGATTTTTTTTTTTAGCAGAGTTTCTGGCAGTGGCTGAGGATAAATAAAGACCCCCACTAGCTCTGCCTTGTTGCCCCCTGCAGCTTAAACTTTCTTGCTGCAGCTCATATCAATGGCTTAAAGAAAAGGCCGCACTTTGTCATGTCATGTACAGCTGTTAACCTCCTGTGGTCTGCTGTAGAAGAACATACTTTTCTTGTTTATGTATTTGCCAGTGCCACAATAGACTGCCATGGGTCCTGCTGGGCTTACCATAATAGAAGCACCAGCCATTACGCTGTCACAACCTCTCATTCATCTCAGCCCCCTTCCTGGCTATCAACCCCATTCTGCCCCCCTTTATCAAGCAGGACAGCCAACTCCGCAGGTGTCCCATGAATTAACCCATACATACTTCGCCTTGCCATAGAAACGCAAATCAGACCCAACAGCAAGTTTGTGGAGGGCAGGGGGGGGGGGAGAAAAGGGGGTGGGGAGGAGGGAATTTTAGTTCACTTGGAGGTCCTGGGTGAAAAAAAAAAAAATAGGGAGGGGCCCGATGCAAAAAACGAAACAAAAAAGCCTTGAATGATAACACTGCTACCCCAAACATGTTCTGTACTTTAGAGTCGGCTTCCTCTTAATAAATCTGAAAAAATAGCTACAGAAAATATTTTGCTATATTTTATTATTTATTTTATTTATTATAAAAAATCGTTTTTTAAATTGTATTCTTGAAATCAGTTAAATATTTTATTTTATTATATTGTTTAAAATATACAACACACTAGTCGGGGTGTTTGAGTGGTTTTACCCTCTTCTCTATCTCTTCTACTCAAAAAGTTAATCATTCTTTTTTTTTCTTACCCCTGTGCCACTAATGTGTTGCACGCGTTCAATGAGTTATAATACCGTAACTACAACTACATTGGAATATATTTATTACACTCGTTCCTAAACCAGCCATTTATCTGGGCCCGTGCAAATGCAATCTTTACAGAGACTTATGATATAAAACATACTGTGGGGGTTTACTCATTAAATGGTGCACTGCGAGTCTTCAAGATCTGGGCTCGGAAAGACACCTCCAACTCCCAAGATCCTCTGCTTGCGTTATTACCATGTTTGTGACACAGCTTAACTTTGTCAGTGTCAAGCGGGAGGGGTTCAACACCATTAAAACAGAACTGCCACCTTCCAAGATGTTTAATATGTTTACTTATTTGTCCCCTCTGTATAGCACGTACGTTTTGTGAACTCTGAAAAGTATAAATATCGAAATCAAGGAATATCTCCTAGTACCGGGTCCCTCCATCGATTTTCAATATTTTATTCAATAGTGTGATTACCAGCAATGTAACATTTCTTTATTATTTCAAACATTATTTGCTTTTTAGTGTCTAAGTCCAGACGTTCATTCTGTACGGCATAGTGTGGTCTTCAGAAGAGACAGAAAAACAACCAACAACCAAATAGCAGATTTATGCTACAGTCTGCCCAATGCAAAAAGCAAGGGCAGGCTGAGTGTGATGGGTAAGGGTGTACTAGGCTCAGCATGATGGGTCAGGGTGTGCCCAGTGCTCTTAGCCTATTGCTGGCTTCTAAATGTGGATGATTTATGTAGAGGATCACCCAAATGGGGTTTGACACTAACCAAAGACACAACGCCTGAAGACTCTTCTCACTACAATGACTCCAATAATCTGTAGTGGTTATGGTGCTGACAATGTACCTTCAATTGCCAGATGGATGATCACTGGTCCTTAAGTCTATTTCTTCGTTTTATATTTTAAGTTCCATCTTGCTTAGCATTATGTCACATTAAAATCCAATGCTGGTCTCTCTATTTCTTCCCTGTTTGTATAACTAATGATATATGTTTTGTTTTACCTTTTGATTATAAATGGTCCCTAATCAATGTTCTAAGTTCAGCACTCACGTTAAATATGGTACATAAGAAATGTTAGATAAATAAATATCACCTTTGAACCTATAAGAGTTATCGCCACAGGCGGTCAAACCGATAAACAGCATCTCATGTCGCCTTCATTGCCAACTTCTGCAGAGAGCTCTAATCATTTGGCATGAAGGGGTTAACAGCGAATATCTAGATTCTCGAATATGGGCTTTTAAAGACTGGCGCAGCTGGGGCAAATGTCGAGCCAAACTTCCTAAAGTTAGACAGAAATAGCCAAAAATGTTCCAAACTCTGCTACTTTTCTAAAACTTCAGTTTCTCAGCTCGGAATTGTTTTGTGAAAAAGCCCGAAGTGGAAATGGAAGCACCATGTGCTTAATATAGGTGGACAATCCTATAACGCGCTTATATGCCCAATAGATAAGGCAGCAGCCTCCCGCAATTCAAACCAAGCCAGCTCCCCGCTCACTGTCATAAAAGAGAGAGAGAGAGAGAAAGGGAGGGAGAGAGAGCGGGGGGGAAAAAAGATGTTTTTTAAGTTGCTAATAAAACTCAAAATGTAGACAGTTTGCAGTGAAATAGGCTGGGACCCGGCTGCTTTCATTTAACCATCTTGCAGTCGTAAATAACCCTTGTATAAGGAGAGGAGACCGAGCAACAGAATTTCTTCTGGTTTTTTTTATTTTATTTTTGTCCATAAATCATTTCAGTGAGCGATAATATTTGTTTTCTCTAATGAGTCCCCAGCGATCCATTGCAGGAGTTAGCATCAGGGACTGTCGAAGGCTGATATGTTGCTTTTATCCACCCTTCTCAAAATTGCCTGCTATACACAATTTTCTCCCACCCCATCCCCATGCTAAGTGCTAACCCTTTCCTAGCATCGGAGACTCATCGGACGCTGATTGGCTTCGGGCATTGCTGAAACTACGCCGACTTAATGAACGGAAACATCATTGCTATCACTTTATTTTTATTTGTTTGTTTTTTATATAATCCCAACATCTATTTCAATGAAGAATGAAAAGTTAATTTTCTACATTTTCTGATCGAGTGCCATGTCGTCTCTCTTTAGCATTTCATATGTCTGCAAACTACATTTCCCATGGTGCTCAGAAGCCAATAATCACCACACTGGCCCATTTCTAGACAGAGTAGCCAAAATCATCACAAATTGTACACTTGAATTTGGGCAAAAGTAATCTACTGTCAGAATCCAGCATCGATTGCCACAAGTCCTATGTAGCCTTGTAACTGACACCCTGGTTATTATAATTATTAATACACTAGGCCCACACAATTCTACTATATAAATACACATTTTGTATGGTTTTTGACTATTTAACTGTTTTTGTGCTCTTTATACATGCCTTTATGTGAGCTGGAATAGGAGGAAACCCACTGAGATGAGCTAATGGTTGGGATGCCGTGGTTTCACCCACATTACGTAGCATTGCCACATCACGGTACAAGGTGGCGATTATGAGGTTCTTTGGGATAAGCCATAGAGCCAGTTCAGTTACTATCAGTGAGTCTTTAATAGTTCTGGGGGTGTAGCCCATGATAATATACACATAGTGATACAATGTAATGAACTGTTAGATACCCACACATGGAGTAGGCTTACACATCGCTCACGGTGTACGAATGGCAGAGACGTGAGGTGGTTGGCTAAGGCCAGGTTTTGAGTGACGGAAACTGAAAGTGCTTCGCAATCTGTAACGGAGCACCTAAACTGAGTTCTTCCGTTAGGTCAGATTCCTCGCTGCTAGCAGGGGACGCCGCAACACATCCGATCCAGTAGACGAAGCTGACCAAATAGCCCACTAATTGGTGGTCAGGGGACCGAGCAAAATCAAAGATTAACCAGAGCGCGGCACAGTCCCGATCCAGCAAACAGTTCCAGAGTGTTTCAATTTATCTCCCGGTTAGGAGCTCGAGGTGTACAATGAGTCCAGGCATAGGTCCTGAATTCTGGCTTGGAGGCAGAATACGCATCCAGGTGGTCTTCATACCTTATTCCCATACTGGCAATAGCAGAACCTTTTTCTTTTTGTCCATATTCTGTGACACACTCTATATTTTATCCCTTGCCCTTTCCTTGCAGTGGGCTCGTAACGAGCAGTTTGCACTGTGATTTTATTCCCTACATGTGGAGTTTAATTATTTCAGCAGACACTACTCCCTGCCTCAAACGTCTTTTAATGTTATTAATATGAGCCACAAACATTACAGTAATATGACTTCCCGCAGAATGGGGACGTGCACTATCTGCTGGGACTAGCAATAACAATTATCATTGCATTTGCCCAAAGCCAACGTATGATCGAAATTCTCCATTTTAAACTACAGGTAGCCAACTGCCAGCAACCCTGCTGATGCAGGACTACAATTCTCATCATTCTTTGCCATCCAGAAGGACGTAGCTCCACAAAAGCTGAGAGCAAGCTGTTTTACACCCCCGTTCTAAGGCCCATTTACTGGTGACCAGAGTCTTGTTCTGCTAAATCTTTAAATTGAAATAAAGTGTTAGAATCTCAATCCTTTCAGGAAAATCAATTATATATACACTGATAGAATTCACTAAGCCGTGCATGCGTCAGAGAATTTTACTTTTTAGGCTCATTTAGCTGCACTGAAAACTAAACTGAATGATGTTTCCAGTTTATGTCATTTGGGCCTACAGTTTAGAATTCGCTCTGAACTCACAAAAATTGTCAGTTGAGTGTATGACCCTGAAAGAGTTGATTAGCGTAACCTTGTTGCAGATGGGCCAGAAGGAGTGTTTTAAGAAGGCTTGGAAGAGACACAGAATTATTCTGAGCAAGAAACAAAACGAATGTTATCTTGTTAATCTTGTTCTTTAGTCTGGGTAGAACATGCAGACTGAACGGGCCAAACGCCTTTCATGTGTCGTCAAAATCCATGTTTCTAAATACAGAAATATAAAACATGCGCGTAAATACACAATTACCACTCCACAGAGCCGTAAAAAAAGAATTATAAAGGAATACGCCAAAAAGCGACTTAAAAATACCTAAATAAATTGTTGGACTCATGTCACACAAGTTTAGTTTGTAAATGGTTCCATTTGGGATTGTCCGAACACTTAGGTCTGTCACAGGTCTGGGACTCCTGCTGTCTCTCCTTAGTGTGACTCTGAAGAATAAATTGTCCCCTTAGCAATAAGTGGCTAACCACATTTCTACATTTTTTTACAGACAGATATTTAATTCTTGGTAGTTGTCTGTTAAAAAAAAAAAAAAAAAAAAAATTAATACAAAACTAAAAAGCAGATGATTAAAAAAAAAATTAACAAAAAAAAAAACACAAAGATAAATGCTTCCATGGCAGATTTTTATCCTTGACTCACAAGTGCATAATAAAACACTTGTAATATACTAGAACTTGTGTGGTCTCGGGGCCTCATTTGCATACTAATTACTGAGTGCAAATAGGAATGAGAACTGTTGATGGGAGGTGTGGAGCGAAAGGAGGATGGGAGCAAGGGTGGGGGGAATGTTGTACAATATGTTGCGGGTGTTAAAAAACACTAGGGACTTCACAGAAATGGCTCTTCATATCATGCTAACAAGCTAATCCGGCGTTCCGTTACTCTCTGATATACAACTTCTCATTAGTATTATAATAAAGTGCATGAAACCGCCATAAAACATTATATACTGCAGAAGTGTTGTTTTCTTGCCAATTATCTGCAGGCGGATTTATCACCGTGGCGGTAGAAAATTCCCCTCGGTGAGGAGCGGGCTGAATGAGGAAGGTGTATTTCGGGGGAGAACGAGGGGAGGTTTGGGGGGGATTTCCTATTGCAGGCGACGAACATGTGTTGGTGTGAGTAGTACTTTAAGTTATGCATCTTGTTCCTTTGCAAGTTCCGGGAATGCGAAACACAGAAGAGGAGGGGGCTGGGGAAATAAAGAAAACAGGACTGGTCACAGTATAACTGGTGATTAACCCAACTTTTTTTGCTGCACTTTTACAATGCAATCCCCGATTCAATGAAACTTAAAACTTAGAGGAATCATTTAAGGAGATAATGGATTAGAATAATTGTAATAATTTGTTTTTTTGCATAGTAATATATTAAAGTTCTGGCCTGATGTGTCAGTAAGTGAACATGCATTGTCTCTTAACGCAATAGGGTCAATTTCCTCATCGTGGGTCATTAAAAAGTAAACAAGAGATTAACCCTTTGGCAACAAACAGAAATGCGAGCTACACACAACGAGCAGGTTCAGCAAGTTCCCCAGGTATATCTGTAAATCAATTCATTGATAGAGAAATGATCCGAACATTCAATTCTGATTAATCAATGTATCTCCCTCTTGCAGCATATGATTACTACATACTCCTAGGCAGAGTTTTCCTGTGCTTGTCATCATCACGAATAAGTGATATGTGCCCAGGAAAGCGTTGTGGATCTGGTTAGACGCTACGTGAGGAGCAGATTGTCCTGTTCAAAGTTCATGGGGTGGCCGGCGTATCTGCTAGATTTATATCGGCCCTGCAGAGCTTATTAAAACAATGATGTCATCTGAATGTGATGGATAGCAATCCTCCCAGCGTTATCCAGAGATGGATAGATTTTGGGGAGGAAATGACTACTGAAGTATGGAATGAAATATTGCAAATACAGCCGCAACCTCACCTAGGGCATCATTGTCAAAGGAAATGCATATTACGCGAGTTACATTTAGACCCCCCCCAAAAAAATACACTATATCTGTCTTTCGTACATAGGACTGCGGTCCAGAATAGTGAACGGCGTATTCTATATTGGTGCGTTTACGCTTGCTGCAGGTCCAGATTCTGGGTTGGCGCCTCCGCTGTAGGCTGGATTTCATGTTCCAAACTAGTACCTATGCACCCACTTTCTGGACTGAAAACTGCTCTCGATGATCGTTCAGATTGAAAACTCCAGTTCTGGGGGAATTCTAGATTCTGGACCAATATTTCTGCTTTTAACGAAGTTCCAGATTGTGATCTTTAGAATAATTGACACCACTGAGTGAAATTGAAAATAAAAATGTTCTCATTTTTATTTATGAAGCACCAACTATATTCTGCAGCGCACATGCACTGTTTGTCATTTTTAACTTTACTCTTTCTTTATGTTCATCAAATGTTTCCACGGTTGTCATTGTTACAGATTTTGCCAAAGGAATGATTGAATACTTTAAAATGAAAAATAAACAAACATATATTGTCAGGCTGGTCGCTTACTAAAAGGAACCGCAGAATAAAGATACCAACGTTTATCAGGACCGCTGGTAAATAAAAATGTAGCTTTCAATCAGTATTATATTCTTCAAACGGGCTGGGAATACACCAGGATAGCGTATTTGGTGACAGTCTGCCTGCATTTCAAAAGCTCAGCTAAAGCTCTCTGTTAACTCAGATAAGCTCTGAGCTCTTAGCGTCTTAAATACCTTTGACAAGCTATACATTACAGTGCTAATAATTTGCCAAATTTGCGCCCATAATATGATATCTGTAAAACGTCGAGGCCTGTAATGCGATTAGCATTCTCAAATGAATTATCGAACATTCAGTGTTTAGGCTCAGAGAATTGTAGGGAAAGAAAGAAAATCAATTTCTGGGAAGGAAAAAAAAAAAAAAGCAAACAGGGAGGGGAAAGGGAGAAAGCATGCAATAAAAATACAGGAAGAAAGACTGGGCTGCATATGGTACAAGGGGAAAAGAGTGAAAGGACTTGTAATTGGCGTCTGAAATGATTAGGCCTTATGTTCATTTCCATTACTTAGGTAAACCCCCCTGTTCTTGACGGACACGTCCACTGCCATAGCCCCAACGGTTAACTGACGTTTCGCTGCCCCCACTATTACTTCTGTACAAAATAAATGGATTTACACTTAAATTTTGCGGCAATTTTTTTTTTTTTTATTGGTGCTGTGAGCAAAGCTTTTTTTTCTTGCCATTTTGTGTTGTTTTCCCCCTAACAGCTAATTTTTTTTTATTTTTAACTAAAAGGTTTATTTTCTTTAACTAAAAGGTTTATTTTCTTTAATTAAAAGGTTTATTTTCTTTAATTAAAAGGTTAAAGGGAAAGTCCAAGGATAACTACAGTGGTTATGGTAAAAGTCGACTCGCAGACTGTCACTGCAATCCAGAGTGGGATTGTATTGGATAATACGGAGGTGAAAGTCAAAAGAAGCAAATAATAGTCCTTGCTATGCTAGGCTCCCCAGAAACACCCCATTTTCATGGCCACACATGCTTATGCTTGTTGATGTGCAGTATGTGAAAAGTACGTGCGTTTTCACAGTGGGATTCGGCATAGTACAAGGCAATCGTTTAACACGTTGTCCATCAATATGTACGTGTCCAAGAAAACATGGTTGATCTGGCAGCCATGTTGGGTACAGTGGCGTATTAAAGTGGGGGTTGTCTGCCCTCAGATGAAAACAGGGAGGGGGTTGCACACAGAACCGTTCACCACAATGTCGGTCTCTATAGCGCTGCCATAAGGGACCGCAGCAGAGGATGAGGGTCTGTATTGTTCTCGGCCCAGTTTGTCACTGGAGCCCTCGGCGGCACGCAATGGGCGGGGATATCATGTTCCATCTTATCTTCATCTCTCTAGCCAATCACTGAACGCTGTACGTGGTTCCATACTGGACAGAGGAGCATGATCCTGCCTCAGCCATGCTACCACAGGACATAGAAAGAATGGGCCACACAAATTATAGGGAGGTGAGTTGGTGGGACACAAGGCATAGGCGGGGGCTCAAGGTCACACAGTATGGAGGGGCTGGTAGGACACACGGGGGGATAGGATGTGGCTGGAGGGACACAAGGGGTACAATAGGAAGGGATGGAGGGGGGCTGGAAGGGCACACAGAGGGTTATTAGGGTGCAGGGATACATAAGGGATAAGGAGTGACAGTCATGGGGATAAGAAGGCCTGGAGAGGAATACAAGGAGTAAGAAGAATAAGGACAGACATGAAAAAATGTAAACAATGAGGGAGGGGCTCCGCCAGACAATTCTACTCCAGCAGACATACGCACAGAACATTTCTGATTGGGGCCTACTTTAAAGAGATATCAAAGTGTTTTTGGCGGGACACTGTCTTAGAAACACCATATATAATACTGAAAATAATGGAAATAAACCGTCCAATACGGAAAAAAAGGGGGGGGGGGGGTGCGGTTTATTACAAATTTTCTTGTTACTAATCAAACAGAACTTTTGATCAATGTTTTTATTTGGTCTTTAAAGAGAACAAACTGGTAACAAGTTTAAAACCCAAGTCACTCACAATTATAATTTTATATCCCCCCTCATATTTTCTTCTTTTTGAGGAAATAGCAGACATGCGAAGCGCAAAATAGCATCTGGTCACCATAGCAACCCAAGAAAAAGCAGGAGGGGGGGGGGGTGAAAGTCCATTCATTTTAACCACCACCCTCCTCCCCCCTTGCAGCTTAGGTCCATAAAACACAGGAAGTTAGATTACTAGCACTGTAAGGGTGGGCTCAGACCCCCATCTTGTCAGCAGAGGTGTGGGAATCGTAATGTGCTAATTATTTGGAACCACTGTGAGAAAAAAAACACCGCTTGTTCCATGGTCTACAGACTAAACACCAGTATCTCACACCTGCAGTTTTATGGGCCGTCCGTTTGCAAAAAAGGACAACTTCCCCCAATCCCTGGGATCATGAAGCCTTGTGTGAGCTGAGGACTCGAGGCTTAGAGCCCAAACCAGCTGTGGACAATAAACCATAATGATATTAGCTTGTATTTATACTTCAGAGGCGCTCATGCAGCCAGCTCCGGAGTGGGACTCCTTTTAAGATTGTTCCTGGCACGGAGGAGCACTTGGTTTCATTGGTTTTACCCTAATTAGACGTGGCATGGAAACCAGGGCAAGGAAGACGAACCTTGGCAATGAAGATATCTGAGAACCTTCATGGTGACCAAACACAGCCATGAATTTGTTTTTAGAAAGAATTTGAAAAAAAAATAGATGGACTGAACCCACGGACTCCTAGTATTATGGCCACAACAATTTGTTGTCATGAAACAATTAGTTGTCATGATACAATGAGCTGCAAAGATACAATGAGCTGTAATGATACAATAAGCTGCAAAGATACAATGAGCTGTAATGTTACAATGAGCTGTAAGACTACAATACGTTGTAAAATGTAAAAGAGCTACAACAAAACCAGGAATAATAACAAAATTAATTATAACAATACAAAAATCTGTAATACTTAAAAAAAACTGTAATGATCTGATAAGCTGCAGTAACACACTAAGCTGTAATAATGCAGTACCCTGTAGTTGTTATGGTGCCCATTGTCCTTTGATTGTGTTTTGCATTGAAATCACCTGAACATGTGTTTGTAAATACTCTTTGACAATCATTTGCATCAACGTAGTCATGACAGGCAGTTATTAGCGGAATAATCTCCTTTCTATAATTGTGACAATGGCTGGGGATCTATCCACTTGTAACCAAACTCAAAAGGAAAATAATATAATGCCAATTATTAGAGGCAGAGAACGGATTTAAGGTACTGGTCACATATCATAGTATAGCATTTATACAGAGTGCTTTATATGTTAACATGTTTTTTGCTTCCAGATAAAACGAATAAATAAAGACAAGTACAGGATACAGATACAAGGTGCTTTTCTGACGTGCCAGTTTGTTGCCAAAACACCCTCAAAGTATAATAAACTGCATAAAATATTTCTAATTAAATACGTACGTGACTGGTAACAGGTTTGGGTACAGTAAGTGGGGGGCACAGCATCTGATTGGCCATTGAGCTGGAAGATTTTATCGGTGTTGTAATTAACCTCCTAATTTACTCTGATGCCCGTGATGATGTCATTAGCACAGTACAATCTATCTGGGTGCATGATGCCATTTGCGTCATGCACATGGTTGGCGATGCAATGGAGGCTGACAGGAAGCGAATGTGTCCCTGAAAATCGTTCTGTTATATTCAAAGGGAAAAGACCACAATCTAATTCGTGAGATATGTTCGGATTTCTGCGATGAAATTATTGTTTTCCAGACTCTAATCTAACTCACGCCTAAGCTATTTCCTATGTGGTCATTGGGATCTCCAGACACGGAATCGTTGTAGTCGTTTTTCCAATCTCTAACTGTTAATGTGGGTTTGTTTGATCATCATTATATAGCGCAGCGCAGCTCTTATAACATCAAGCAGTTTGATGCATTCTACACCTCCTCCTCCAAATCTCCTAGTCGGGAGTCACGCGGCCACCAAAGAGTTATATATTCTACACGGCAGCCTAATAAGAATCAATTTGTCCTTACGCCTGGTCAATAAATGTGTCATCACGTTATACCAATAAGCTGGTAGTTACTAATATTAGTATTAGTGCAGCCAGAGAATCCCAGTGTGAGTCAGATGCTTAGCCCCCAAAATGGAGCCACTTCCAGATGGATATCTGGAGCGAGTGTTGCGGGGGGGGAGGGGGGTCAGTTTTGCAGCCGGGCAGGTAGAGTGATCCCAAAGCTAACATGGAATCAGCATTACAGCCGCGGTATTACGACTCATTAGAGCCAAGCACACACGGGAACCCCTCAAACCCAAAGTACTTCCCCAGATGTTGGGTTCTCAGGATGTGTGTAAGTGGTGGTAGATGACGAAGGGGGGGGGATACCTCCACCCCTACAACTACGGCTCCTCCAGACACAAACATTCCCAAATCAGCCAGGGACCTGGCCCAATCTGGCTGGGACCCTCTTCCTTACAAAATGCTTTCTAGGTCATTTAACACAAGGCTGTGCTTATTCATCTGCAGATGGCTCCTCTCTCAGAGCTGCTGTTTACGGCATGAAAGGCGTGTTTCACATAACCTTTAGCAGGTTTTGTTTCTTTCCTTTAGGGTTTGTCAGGTGCAAACGTCTACCAGTTCTACCTATCCCAGCAGAGGATTCTAGAGAACCAGTTTTCAAACATTTTTGGACTGAGACTTCAACAAGAAAAATTTCCCCAGCTCACCTAGGTTATTTTTGGTTATTACTTTCATGAGCAGTTTATCAAGGATACATTTACGGGAAAAGAAGTACATATATAATTCTAGGCAAACTGACTTATTAGGTTTAAATCCCATTATTAGGTTTTAATGCTAACACTGAAGTCAGTGTGTTTGTGACACACCTTGCGGTGGTTCCTTTAAATGACTTTTGGCTGAGAGCACCCACTGACAGATCAGGTACTAACTAAAAAAAAATCTTAATTGTAACCCTTAGTGAAATGTGATGCAGATTAACCCTGCTTTATTAACTATTATAATCAATAGGGTGAATTAAAAAAGAGCACTATCCAAAATGTATTATATCGCTGGTTTAAATATCCTTTTTAATTACTATTATTCATGTTTCCTTATATAGAACTAACAAGTTAAACTTTTCCATGAATTTGGAAATTATGTCTGTCCGGTCAAAACCATCATAACTTTCTGGGAATTCCACCAGTAATTGGATAATAGGAGTTGCAGTCCTATATGTAGACTGCTGGACAGCCAATATCATTTGTAAAGGATTTTTATTTTACAAAGAGATCAATGGCTCATAATATTTTCATTTAAATTGGACAAAAAAAAGGGGAGGAACCTAGCCTGAAGACCGAACAGACGACAAACAGTTCAACTCCTGTAATTCCCGACAAAATCTGACAAATATCTTCGGCCCACTTCAACATCTTTTAGCTTCCTACTCCCAGCACTTTTCCCTCAGCATCTTTTACTTTTTTTCCCTCAGCATCTAAAATAAACAGTTTTGACATTCTTATCTTCTTACCCTCTATCACGACCTGCCTAGGTCTACTTTACGGAGGACGTCTCTGAGTACCGTTACTCGACAATTACGTAAATCCAGCATGGATTATCAATGACCGGCTCCGCGGCCACTGTCTAAAATTATATTTCCTACAGAAACCCCTGCTTTCCTCATGGTTTTAGGCATTACTAAACCTCCTCACATTAGTGGGGTCTTCGTAGACTGGTTCCTCGATAGGAGGAGAAGATTCTGGCTCAGGGACTTGTTGTACGTCTGGTATCTGTTATCTTCTGGTTTACATTGATTTACAGATTTTTGTTACTGCACGTCTGATATACAGTCCTATGGCTTTAATGATTGCCTCAGCCCTGGCACCACCGTGTTAGGGCTACTACATCTCATGAGCCTCAAGTGACAAAGGTGCATCTTCTTCCTCACAGGTATTAGTTACGCTGCACCCTAACTCGATTGTACCGTGAGCCAAATAAATCAGTTACGTTCTACTTTTATCGAAAAACTGGCTTTGGAACATTGCATGTCCTCTTCTTTCTGATTTAACATTTCTCACACAATATGCTACTTTATCTTTGATACATTGTCTTCTAACCCAATTTATAAAAAAATTTCCTCCAAATGTCTTGCACAGCTATTTACTAAAGTGAGAATTGTCCGGAATTTCCAATGAATTTTAAATTAACCCCTTAAGGACCAAACTTCTGGAATAAAAGGGAATCATGACATGTCACACATGTCATGTGTCCTTAAGGGGTTAAAGGCAAAACATCCGAACTTGAAGTATAGTTGGCTTGCAGTCAATTTACAGTTCAACTATTTTAAACTTAAGTTCATGTTAGTAAATAACCCACTAATTGCTTTACAGCATAACTGGAACACGGGTAGAAGAGGGTAGACATGCTGGGAGGAGATCACGTCTTTCCTGTCTTTAAATTCTGTGTCTGTGTTGCTGTGTTTGGCCAGGTTGAAGCTGCCGAGGACTATCAAGCTGGAAAAGAACAGAGAGCCACAAAGCCAAACGGCGAGACGCCAGCTTTGTGTCTGACATTCAACGAACCCGTGTTTGAACAACCCAGGGGTCTGCTAGTTCTTGTCTGCAACCTTGAACTCCTTAAGCATCCAAAATAAATCGAACAGACGTCATGAATAATACTTTATTTTTAATAATTCAGCCACACTGCAGGATGCAATTCACTACCACACACTGAAAATAACAGCATGGTAACCCTGGGGTTCTCGATACATTTATAGGTTTTTTTTCTGTTTGTTATGTGCACTCTGGACACCACGTTCTGCGTGACACCTCATTCCGCTCAATTCGCAAACAGTGTCATCCACTCTACACATACTCAATGTGTACTGAAAATGGCACATGGCCTGGCTTCATTCTGGCTAGCATGTCGAATAAAATCCAAACCAGACAGACAGTTCAACTCAGGATCTGCAGCCGCCAAAAATGCTGACGACTACCATTGTTGGTTCGGCTGTGCTGAGTTCAACGTTAAGGGCTACAGGTTTCACCTGACCTACAGAGGAACTTAGCTTTGAGCAAATTAGCAAAAAGTGCTAGTTATGAAATATACCCAATTATATCATTTGTATCACATGTATTATACTGCCCTTTAATAGGTTGGAATACACTGTGTCTTTAACAGTCAGATCGATACAATACGACAAAGATTGTAATATACTGTCCCTTTAATGGTAAGATCATTACAATACAGACTGGATTGGTATATTCTGTCCCTTTAGCAGTCAGATCGTTACAATAATACTGGATTGGTATAAAGTGTCCCTTTAACAGTGAGATCATTACAATATGGACTGGATTGGGATATACTGTCGCTTTAACAGTCAGATCATTACAATACGGACTGAATTGGTATATACTGTCCCTTTAACAGTCAGATCGTTACAATACAGACTGGATTAGGAAATACTGTACTTTTAACAGTCAGATCATAACAATACGGACTGAATCGATATATACTGTCCCTTTAACAGTCAGATTGTTACAATACAGACTGGATTGGAGTATACTGTCCATTTAATAGTCAGATCATCACAATAATAATTGGAATAGGATATACTGTCCCTTTAACTGTCATATCATTACAATAAGAGTTGGATTGGGATATATTGTCCCTTTAACAGTCAGATCTACGGACTGGGATATACTGTCCCTTTAACAGTCAGATCATTACAATAAGGACTGGATTGGGATATACTGTCCCTTCAACAGTCAGATCATTACAATAAGAATTGGATTAGGATACACTGTCGCATTAACAGTTAGATTGCCGGACTGGATTGAGATATACTGTCCCTTTAACAGTCAGATCATTACAATAAGAATTGGATTAGGATATACTGTCCCTTTAACAATCAGATCGTTACAATACAGTCAGATCTACGGACTGGATTGGGATATATTTATCATTCCATTTCTACCCCCCGAGTAGTCACTGTGCTTTGTGTCTTGTCTATCCTAATCTTAGAACACAGAATGTTTGGATGATGGTAAATACGTCCAGCACACACTGACAGAGACAGACAGTTAAAAGGAAACGCGATGGGATGACAGATAACAAGCACAGATATAACATGAAAAAGCAAGTGCCGTTTTACCCTTAAAGCATATAATTTTGTGTGTAAATTTTGTTTTACTTAAAACACTCTCTGTGAGATGTGATATTGGCGCTGTCAAAGGCACCATCAATTACTGCTATTACAAGTCCCCCACTCCGATCCCTTCCTGGTAACATGTGCCTCGGGGCGACAATACAGAGCCTAGCAATCTCAGTCACTGTGTGTGTACATGATGCACGCATATACAAACACAAATGTACACACTGCATATCAGCGACACTAACAGTGTGTGGCACAGCATGTGATGATATGTACACTGATACATTATGGTTAACCCGGAGATCAGGTCACAAACGTCACTGGTGTTACCAGTTTAAAATATTTTAATTAATTACAATGGATCCTTTAGTATCACAGCTGTGAAATATGAAGTTAATTCACACCAGGAGCATTTGATTTCTATTATGGCTGGCAGCACTTTCAAAACACGGAGTGATCTGGAGACCTTACAAGGCCATACACGGGATCTATTTATACAGATAAGATAATATGGGGAAAATGGCATGGGCGGCAGACAGGATTGGTGGAAATGTCTTGGGGGAGAGACAGGATGGGTAGAAATGGCATGGGGAGACAGACAGGATTGGTGGAAATAGCATGGTGAGTGAGACGTGATTGGTGGAAATAGCATGGTGAGTGAGACGTGATTGGTGGATATGGCATGGGAGAAACAGGATTGGTGGAAGTGGCATGGGGGAGAGACAGGATTTGTGGAAATGGCATGGGGAGAGACAGGATTGGTGGAAGTGGCATGGGGTGGAGAGACAGGATTGGTGGAAGTGGCATGGGGCAGAGACAGGATTTGTTGAAATGGCATGGGGGAGAGACAGGATTGGTGGAAATAGCATGGTGAGTGAGACGTGATTGGTGGATATGGCATGGGGGAGACAGGATTGGTGTAAGTGGCATGGGGTGGAGAGACAGGATTTGTGGAAATGGCATGGAGGAGAGACAGGATTTGTGGAAATGGCATGGAGGAGAGACAGGATTTGTGGAAATGGCATGGAGGAGAGACAGGATTTGTGGAAATGGCATGGGGGACAGACAGGATTTGTGGAAATGGCATGGAGGAGAGACAGGATTTGTGGAAATGGCATGGAGGAGAGACAGGATTGGTGGAAGTGGCATGGGGAGTGAGAATGGTAAGATGTAAAAGATGGGTTTGGTTAAAATGGCACGGCTAGTGAGATAGGATTAATTGTAAAACACATGGAAGGTGAAATCCACAAACATATTTACCTGCACACACACTTCTACATACGTACACACCACTACTACCGACTAAGACACAAATTCTCCTTTCTACATGCATACACACACATACTACCAACACTCAGCTTCTCCTTTCTACATGCATACACACACGTACTACCAACAAACACTCAGCTTCTCCTTTCTACATGCGTACACACCCCTACTACCAACAAACACTCAGCTTCTCCTTTCTACATGCGTACACACCCCTACTACAAACAAACACTCAGCTTCTCCTTTCTTCATGTGTTCACACCCCTACTACCAACAAACACTCAGCTTCTCCTTTCTACATACGTACACAACCCCACTACCAACAAAAGCTCAGCTTCTTCTTTCTACATGCATACACACCCCTGCTACCAACAAACACGCAGCTTCTCCTTTCTACATGTGTACACACCCCTACTACCAACAAACACTCAGCTTCTCCTTTCTTCATGCATACACACCCCTACTACCAATAAACACGCAGCTTCTCCTTTCTACATGCGTACACACCCCTACTACCAACAAACACTCAGCTTCTCCTTTCTACATGCGTACACACCCCTACTACCAACAAACACTCAGCTTCTCCTTTCTACATGCGTTCACACCCCTACTACCAACAAACACGCAGCTTCTCCTTTCTACATGCGTACACACCCTACTACCAACAAACACTCAGCTTCTTCTTTCTACATGCTTTCACACCCCTACTACCAACAAACACGCAGCTTCTCCTTTCTACATGCGTACACAACCCTACTACCAACAAACACTCAGCTTCTTCTTTCTACATGCGTACACACCCCTACTACAAACAAACACTCAGCTTCTCCTTTCTACATGCGTTCACACCCCTACTACAAACAAACACTCAGCTTCTCCTTTCTACATGCGTTCACACCCCTACTACAAACACTCAGCTTCTCCTTTCTACATGCATACACACCCCTACTACAAACAAACACTCAGCTTCTCCTTTCTACATGCGTTCACACCCCTACTACCAACAAACACGCATCTTGTCCACACCCCTTGTTCACACCCCTACTACCAACAAACACTCAGCTTCTCCTTTCTACATACGTACACAACCCTACTACCAACAAAAGCTTAGATTCTTCTTTCTACATGCATACACACCCCTACTACCAACAAACACACAGCTTCTCTTTTCTACATGTGTACACACACCTACTACCAACAAACATGCAGCTTCTTCTTTCTACATGCATACACACCCCTACTACCAACAAACACGCAGCTTCTCCTTTCTACATGTCTACACACCCCTACTACCAACAAACACTCAGCTTCTCCTTTCTTCATACATACACACCCCTACTACCAACAAACACTCAGCTTCTCCTTTCTACATGCGTACACACCCTACTACCAACAAACACTCAGCTTCTTCTTTCTACATGCGTTCACACCCCTACTACCAACAAACACGCAGCTTCTCCTTTCTACATGCATACACAACCCTACTACCAACAAACACTCAGCTTCTTCTTTCTACATGCGTACACACCCCTACTACAAACAAACACTCAGCTTCTCCTTTCTACATGCGTTCACACCCCTACTACAAACAAACACTCAGCTTCTCCTTTCTACATGCGTTCACACCCCTACTACAAACAAACACTCAGCTTCTCCTTTCTACATGCATACACACCCCTACTACAAACAAACACTCAGCTTCTCCTTTCTACATGCGTTCACACCCCTACTACCAACAAACACGCATCTTGTCCACACCCCTTGTTCACACCCCTACTACAAACAAACACTCAGCTTCTCCTTTCTACATGCATACACACCCCTACTACAAACAAACACTCAGCTTCTCCTTTTTACATGCGTTCACACCCCTACTACCAACAAACACGCATCTTGTCCACACCCCTTGTTCACACCCCTACTACCAACAAACACGCAGCTTCTCCTTTCTACATGCATACACACCCCTACTACAAACAAACACTCAGCTTCTCCTTTCTACATGCGTTCACACTCCTACTACCAACAGACACTCAGCTTTTCCTTTCTACATGCATTCACACCCTACTACCAACAAACACTCAGCTTCTCCTTTCTACATGCATACACACCCTACTACCAACAAACACTCAGCTTCTCCTTTCTACATGCATTCACACCCCTACTACCAACAAACGCTCAGCTTCTCCTTTCTGCATGCGTACACACCCCTACTACCAACAAGCATGCAGCTTCTCCTTTCTACATGCGTACACACCCTACTACCAACAGACACTCAGCTTCTCATTTCTACACGCGTACACACCCCTACTACAAACAAACACTCAGCTTCTCCTTTCTACATGCGTACACACCCCTACTACCAACAAACACGCAGCTTCTCCTTTCTACATGCATTCACACCCCTACTACCAACAAACACTCAGCTTCTCCTTTCTACATGCATTCACACCCCTACTACCAACAAACACGCAGCTTCTCCTTTCTACATGCGTACACATTTTCTTGCACATGCACACCAACACTGCCTGAAGGAAGACGCCTGGCCGTGTATTATGGTTTCCATAGATCCAGTATATCAGAATACCAAGGTTTACCATCACTGCTTGAAGTGCTGTACAGCTGCAGTGTAGGTATTGCACTCACACTCATCGCACAGGGTTAAGGAGCAGCTTAAATTGACAAATTTCCCCCTCTTGGTTTGTCATGATGAATACCTTTCTATGGATGACTAAATCTTATCCAGCCGAAGTATCCATAGCGAACGTACAATGAATTTAATGCTGTCACTAATAACTCCAAGACGTTCTATCGGATTTTCAGCATTTCCTGATGGGCCAGAAAAGAGGAAAATACAAGTAACTATTTACTGTCAGACAGAAGAACAATGCACTCACAGAACGCCAAAACGGTGGAAGATGAGCTGCATAGTTATACCTAATCTGTCTGTCTGTCTATCCATCCATCTATCTATCTATCTATCTATCTATCTCGTTGTCTGTTTGTCTGTCTGTCTATCCATCTATCTATCTCGCTGTCTGTCTGTCTGTCTATCCATCTATCTATCTATCTCGCTGTCTGTCTGTCTATCTATCTATCTATCTATCTGTCTGTCTGTCTGTCTATCAGTCTATCTCGCTGTCTGTCTGTCTATCTATCTATCAGTCTATCTCTCTGTCTGTCTCTCTATCCATCTATCTATCTATCTCGCTGTCTGTCTGTCTCTCTCTCTCTCTCTCTATCTGTCTGTCTATTCATCTATCTATCTATCTATCTATCAGTCTATCTATCTATCTATCTCGCTGTCTGTCTGTCTGTCTATCCATCTATCTATCTATCTCGCTGTCTGTCTGTCTGTCTATCTATCTATCTCGCTGTCTGTCTGTCTGTCTATCTATCTATCTGTCTGTCTGTCTGTCTATCAGTCTATATCGCTGTCTGTCTGTCTATCTATCTATCAGTCTATCTCTCTGTCTGTCTCTCTATCCATCTATCTATCTATCTCGCTGTCTGTCTGTCTCTCTCTCTCTCTCTCTCTCTGTCTGTCTATTCATCTATCTATCTATCTATCTATCAATCAGTCTATCTATCTATCTATCTCGCTGTCTGTCTGTCTGTCTATCCATCTATCTATCTATCTCGCTGTCTGTCTGTCTATCTATCTATCTATTTATCTGTCTGTCTGTCTATCAGTCTATCTCGCTGTCTGTCTGTCTATCTATCAGTCTATCTCTCTGTCTGTCTCTCTATCCATCTATCTATCTATCTCGCTGTCTGTCTGTCTGTCTCTCTCTCTCTCTGTCTGTCTATTCATCTATCTATCTATCTACCGGTCTATCTATCTATCTATCTATCAGTCTATCTCGCTGTCTGTCTATCTATCTATCAGTCTATCTCACTGTCTGTCTGTCTATCTATCAGTCTATCTCGCTGTCTGTCTATCCATCTATCTATCTATCTATCTATCTATCTATCAGTCTATCTCACTGTCTGTCTGTCTATCTATCTATCTGTCTATCTCTCTGTCTGTCTATCTCGCTGTCTGTCTGTCTATGTCTATGTCTCTTTCTCTCTCTCTGTCTGTCTATCTATCTGTCTGACTCTTTAGAGGGGGGGAGACAGCAAGTTATCTATCTATTTATCTGTCTATCTGTATGTCTATCTATCACTATCTATATGTTTGTCTCTCTAGAAAGGGGGGGGAGAGACAGCAAGTTATCTATCTCTATGTCTGTCTGTCTATAACTATCTATCTGTCTGTCTATCTATCTATCTCTCTGTATAACTATATATGTCTGTCTATCTATATTTCCATTTATCTTTCTCCCTGTCTTTATCTCTCTCTCTCTCTCTCTCTCTATATATATATATATATATATATATATAGATAGAGAGAGAAGGAGAGAAAGAGAGAGAGACAGCAATAATATCTGTCTAGTTATCTAACGTATCTATCCATCCTCTATTCATCTGCCCACCCAATTACCAGAGGGATGTCTATCTGTATTTCTGTCAATCTGATCTATTCGTTTACCTGTCTGTCTATGAATCTGTGTATCCATGTCTATCTGTCTCTCTATATTTCTATCTCTCACTCTATATAGGAGGAGAAAAATCTGTCTAATAATTTCCTTTATCCATCTGTCCATCCAATTACCAGAGGGATGTCTGTCTGTCTATCTATCTATTTGCCTACCAATACTGACCTTATACACTTAATCTCAAAATTTAAATTAGGCTGAGACACAAAATCAATGTCTGTCTCCAGGTTGGGTGGTTCTTCCTCACTAGCCCAACTCCAGCATCACCTCGGGGTATGCAATGTATGGAAAAAGAACTTCCAACAGAATTAACTGGGGATCAATACTAGTCAATCACAAACCCACTTGGAGGTCAATATCCCTTATTTGCTCCCCTGTCCCATCATTAACAGGAAATTATCTTTGAAAGAGTGGTGCTTAGTTAAGTCGTGTCTTTTGTCATCAACATTTTGCAGGTGCTTTGTTGCAGACATCAAGAAGTAATCATGTTGCTTTTTTAGCAGATCTTATATTAAGCACCAAGAGTCATAAAGACACTTGAAATCACTGTTTAATTACGGACCGTATATTATACACATTAACAGTGATACAATATATATAATATACTCGGCTAAAAAGCAAGTTCGGCTCGTCCATTTATTTTTGTCCGAAAATTTCTCCAGCATCCTCACAACGTTTTTAAACTGCTAAGTTTGAGTCATTTTTTATATATTTTTTTGATCATATACATTTATTGTTTGTCAAATGTATTACTTTAACTTATATTTTGTTTTATCACAAAAATATTCTCCGACATTTTACATATTTACACGGGATGTTAAAAGTCACATACGTTTCATCCCCAACACAAAAGGAGGAAAGAGGTAAAGCCAATCTGTTTTTTGTTTGTTTCCTTGTCTCAGCAATATAATGGGGCACAGTCAGGAGGGTGGGAAGGGGTGTCGGGGGGGAGTGGAGTTAATTGAGAATGCTGTTTAATTTTTTTTTCAGACTCGATTGGCATTCTTTGGCCACAGATGGTTTAATAACATTGGGTCTCTACCTATAGCTCATCCCTCCTCCTGGTCCCCTCCCGCAAAGCAAAATACACACTCTCAAAGCAAGCGTGAGCTTAAGAGGAAAACAAAAAAAGGCAAATTCACACAAAAGAGCATTCAGTGTCTTCTTTTCAAGGACTCCCAGATGGGTGACAAGAAAGGAGGGGGAACGAGGGAGGGAGAGTTACTTCCAATTTTACCCATTCGCACAGACAAGTTTTCGGGGTCAGAAGACAGGCCAGTGCTTGGCTCAGGGTGTAGGAAGCATATTTAGCAACAAGCTACAGGGAAAATGGAGGATTCAGAAGAACAAATTGTTAAATTAATTCTGTGGCCCTCTCAACTTTCTTAGGATCATGTAACAGTTGACTCGCCATAGGTTAAAAAAAAATGGTTTTGTTTAAAAAAACAAATGTGAAATTACACAAAACATGCAAAGTCTTTTTCTGTTGAGTCTTTGTGTAACATTAAAAAGTAAGGGTTTTTGAAACCTTGTAGGGTTATTCATTAGATCTGAATAAGTGTCTTTGCTATAGACATACATATTATTTAAAATGAGATGAGGGGGAAATCATGGGAAATCTAGACCAAATGTGGGTTACAACTAAATGGATCATCTCCTACTTGAGTGGAGGTTTTCAAATTAGTTGAGCTCATAGGACAAGTAACTAGTAAGTATCAATTCACCCAGAGACGAGAGTTGAACTTGAAATAGATTTGAATGTTAACGCTGCTAAACATTCTAAAATGCTCCTTCCTTGCAATATTAAAAAAAATGCATTGGGTTGGACAGCTGCTAATCGGCGAATTACATTTAACTTGGCCACCGAGTCACTAATTTTATTATGATTTTATAAACCCAGCGATAGACATAATCTAAGGTAGGAGAGGTCAAGGAGCTTAATTTTCCAAAGAAAACCATTTCTCTGTTACTCCCTGTAACGGACGCCTTCCGTTGACGGATGCTCCTAGCGCTTCCTGAGGACTCCCAGCACTGCAGACGACAGCACAACCACCGCAGACTCCACAACCGCCGTAGCTTAACTGGAGCCGCGCCGTCTTCCTTCCACCCTGAATGAACCTCCAGCATTCAGGACCGTGTGGGAAAGACCTCTCCTCCAGGAGAGGGTATCAGGAACAAGAACTAAGTGATTAAAGCTCAGTGGAGTATGCAGAGCATAGCAATCCCCAGTGTGATATAGCAGTTCCCTCCAATAACGAGACAAGGCTACGTATTGAGGGTCAAGAAGAACACTCCAGTTTAATTACACACACTCTGCTTTTATGCAATTCTCCCCTGCAAGGGAGACGCCCACATCCAATTAAACATTACCCAATCACACAATGGTTACCTCCCACAGATTCCCTCCCCTTAGCCTGAGAGGTAACCCAATTATAACATACAGTTTAAACATACATTTTTATACATTTTTATAACTTTAAAACTATACATCCAATATTAATAATCAGCATACTTTACTTACAAACATATCCAAAATTCAGCTAATTCCATCCAGGGTTTAAAGAGTTAGCTGGAAGTCCTTTATGACCGACCGCAAGCACATTTCCCTGCCCAAAACAGTTCCACAGATTCAGGCTGTGCGGTTGGTCTATTTCTGCCCTGCAAAGTTACAAAGTCCCATTCGAAGACGGCGTTCGAATCGTCGAACTCACTTCGACTTTTGTCGAAGTGTCGAAGTGAAACCAGGGTTGTTTCCGTGGTGTTCTATTGTCTACCAGAGGTCTGTTTTACACCCAGAAATGACAAAGTCCCGTTCGAACGTGTGTTCGAATCTTCGAACGGGACTTAGTCTCCAGCCGCAGTGTCAAAGGGTAGGGGAAGGTACAGCTCACCGCGTTCGATTGGATTAAAATGGCCGCCGCCACGTGTTCGACTGTAATGGCGGCCACTTCAACGGCTTTGGCACTTCGACGGCTTCGGCACTTCGACGGCTTCGGCACTTCGACTGCATTCGAAGTGCCAGTTCAAAAGTTCGAACACTGCTCCCAAGTATTTAAAGGGCCAGGAACAGCATACAAACATCCATTGGGCCCAAATACAAGTCTCAAAGGGCAATACCTTCCAGGGCCATAGTCGCAGGGCAGGAGGCTAGCAATAAGTCCTCTCCAATGCCCAGTGGCAAATGGCAGTTTGTCACACTCCCTGTTGCTCCATGCAGTCTACGTACTAAGATGACGTACTCTTCCCACACTCGTGTATGGAATTCTCACCAGATATAATAAATCGGAGAGGATTCCTCCTGAGGATAAAGGATAAGAACATCTTCTTGTATTGTTCATCCCCTGTTAGAATTTCCAGTCTCACAGTTTTTCCCCGTATACCTTCTTTTTCAGAAGTTGTACTCTACTGCAAATCCCTTCCAAATTCCCTTAATCTACTTTACACAACACAAGGCCATCACCTTTCATCCTTCCTTCTGTTTCACTGCTCCTAATTCTTTTAGATTGGGAATGTCCTAATCAGAGCTTCGGGCTGGTGAACCTCCAATGAACAAGGCATGGTACCATATGTCACAGCTTGACTGACGGCTCTTGCTTAACGCCCGTAAGCGTTTTACTTAGAATTCAATGCCTCTCTCCTGGCTTTCAAAAAACAATTGGCTTGGCTCCTAATATATCAGCTGAGCACATACATCCCTAAATTAAATCTCCATACCTTAAAAAACTAGATGTGTTTAACAACCCATCGTCACTGCGGTTTGGAAGATACATTGAAATAGTTTTGCTTTCTTGATAACTATTAACTAGAAAGAGTTTTATAGGATTCTAACCAATAAACCGATAAGTGTTAATATTAGACTGACAGCTTTAAAAGTAAAATATACTAACATAGTACTGAACTGCTACTGATCAGGTAATTGTGGAGGTTAAAGTTCAAAACGTGGCTTATCTTAAAAATAATAAGGAACTATGCCATTTTTTACCATGTTAGGACTCCCCTCTTTATGAGTCATTTTACCACGCATTTCAGCGACCCATGTCATTCTGGCATTACTTTGGATACGGGTCACTGAAAATCTGCGTCCTTTTATGACATTGGAGATCCATGTGACATTTGCGATGTACACTTACCTGCGGCTTTCAGCGATAGCGTTCTTGCATCATCTGGCGTCACAGAAATGACGTTGAAAAATCACTAAATTCTGGGGGGCGTGGTTTGCAGCCGAGCGAGCTGGACGTGTCCGGGTAGAGCTCTGCTGCGACCGCGGTGCCAATAGCCTGTATTAGCGGAGACAGACCCCGAAAATTGCTACATTAGTTGGGGACACCGAGATGGACAAGAAAGCCCCACGAAGACAGACGAAAAAGGTAACGGAGGTCTTTGTACCTGAAATGTTCGCGGCCTCTCGCGCTGTGCGACCGAGCACACAAGATGGCGGACGTGAAGGCCCGGGTACACCCCGTTCGCCTTCGAGCCCAGCGGGCGGAGGGGCAGTGGGGTCTCCGGACTCCGATACCAGCCAGATTCTGACTAAGCTGGCTGAAGTGCGTAGCTATTTAGCCACGGAGATTGTCCGTACCACGACGGAAGTTAAGGCCGAGATTCAGGCTTTGGGGGTAAGGACGGCGGCCCTCGAACAGCGGGTGGAGTCTACAGTTGTGGCCCACAATGCAGCCGCGGCCCAAATTAATCACCTCACCTCCCAATTGTCGTTTGCTCACTCTGCTATAGATGATCTGGGGAATCGATCGCGGCGAAATAATGTCCGCCTACGGGGGTTGCCGGAACAGGCTGGGGAAGGAGCCCTCAGCGAGGTGGTCTTGGATATTTTTAAACCGCTTCTCCCCGATATTCCTGACTATCTCTGGCATATTGAAAGGGCGCATAGAGCGCTCCGTGCTAAGAGGGCGGACGACCGGCGCCCCAGAGATGTTATCATCAAGTTCCTATCATTCCAAACGAAAGAGGCCTTGATGCGATATGGCAGGGACCACCCGATTACTCACAATGGGGCAGACCTTGCTCTTTACCAGGACTTGACCCCTCAGACCCTGCAAAGACGGCGGGAATGGCGCCCTCTTACCGAACTGTTGCAGCACCACTCTATCAAGTATGCCTGGGGTCATCCATTTCGGCTGCTGGCCTTCAAAGACGGGCGTACGAAAGTCTTGTTTCCTGATGGCGATCCAGCGAAGTTCTTGAATGAGCTGGGGATCCGTCCCCCCGACGACTTCGTGATCCCGACGGTGCAGGCGGAGGTCCTTAGTGCCCTTCCCCGTGAATGGTATTCGGCAGAGGACTGAGGTGATGTGCTGTCTCGGTCTCTACTATCGGGCGTCTAGCGGATGTCCCGGATGGTAAGGCCCTGCGGGTGGGATATCTTGTTTGGGTGGGGGATGTTGGGCCCTTCATTGGGGGTTCTTTCTTTCCCCACCCCCCCCCCCCCCCCCTTTTTTTTTTTTTTTTTTTTTTTGTTATGGGCGCTGGCATCCGAGACCTTCGATGCGGCCTTCTTGGGCCTATGGGGCGCATTTTCGCGGGTGGGTCCGCTGATGTTGGGGAGGGTTAGGGTTGATCGTTTGTCCCAATCCTGGCCTCGGCTCCCTTTTTTGCCTCGTGGACATGGACTAATGCTTCCCCACTGTATGGTGAGCTTCACCGCTCTACTTCTGCATTTTCAGCTGAACATCAGTGGATTGTTAACAATTATGTATTGGGTACATGTTATGGCCGGGATCGGAAATCGGGATGGGGCGGTGGGCGGCGGGGGCTCGAGGTGGTTATCGTTTTTATGTGTTTTTATTCATCTATCCCGCACGTATACTTAGCTTGCTTTAACAGTGTTTTTTGTTTTTTTTGTTTTTGTGTGTTACTTAATTGATAGGCCGGATAGGCCCCCTCTTTGCCTTCGGACTCGACAAGCTCCGCCACCCGGTTATTATGGGGGTTTTTCCTTGCTGGGCTGATGGGGGCTGGGGTCATCTGTATATTGTTGTTATGTAATGATGATCAGGCGGGAGCGCTGCGGGGCGGCGGGCGGCGGGCACGGCTTCTGGGTGTTCCATTTTTTAATTGCATTTTGCTACGTGTTTTTCTACTATCTCCCCGGGCCTGAAGTTATGTTTTGCCTTTCTGTTGTAGCAGGTCTTATCCTTGCCCCGGGGCCCATCGATTCGGGAGGGTGTGCTTGGGGGAGGGGGAGGCGGTGTATATTGCCCCTTTTGGTAACCCGGAATCGGATAATCTATCACTCCCCCCCTTCGCTATATTGGGATACGCAATATGTACATATTCGCCCGTTCTCTGCCCTCCACAATCGGTTCCCCCACAGGCTGCTTAAATAACCATTTCTATGTACCCCTTAAAGTAGTTCTATGTTCAGACAATATGTTTCACAATCACCAGGTGGGGTACCGAATTGAAACACTTGAAATTATGGTTCACCTACATTATGGTTGATAACTAGCTACTTGTATAAATGATGTTCATAGTTAAGCATACCCAATGATGTGTGGATAGGCCTTTTACAGATAATGTGTTTAGCCTCCCCCTGTTTGTATACTAAACCGGAGGCTGTGGGGAGGTGACAATGTTTCACTGCCCTCCCCTGATTGCTTTGGTCGGCACATCCTTGGGTTGGGTCGTACAATCCGCCCAATTGTAGCCCCCCCCCCCCCCCCCCCCTGACGTTTATAAAGCAGTTTTATTGTTCCCCACTGACTACGAGTTGCTGTCCTGTCTCCATATTGGTTGTGATTGGCACCCTTGAGGTGCTCTTCCTGATTGGTCTGTGTTCATGCCGATCTGGGGTCCATTTGGTGCCCTAGAGGGGCGTCAACATATACCCCGCATTGTCCTGGCAACAGGTAAGACCAGGCACAAGTTCTTTTCATTAATACTCTCTCTATTCTTCCTTCTCTCGCCCTACTCTACTTTCCCTAGTTCCGCCCTACCCCCATCCCGTTACCCTCCTTATGCCCTACTGGGAGGGGTGGTCGCTGTGCCCGTTACGCAGCTATTATGTCGACCCTCTGCGGGTTCGACTAATAACATCAGCTTGCCTCTTGACTCACCGATATGCCTCTAAAGATCTTATCTTTAAATGTTAAGGGACTCAATGCTCCAAGAAAACGACGCCTTATGTTTAGGGAACTCAAGCGCCTTAATCCTGACATAGCATTTTTGCAGGAGACACATGTACCAAAGACCGCGAAGTTTGCCTTGAGGGACCACACATATAGAACAGTACATGAGGCGAGGGCTTTAAACAAGAGGAATGGTGTGGCGGTACTTGTGCACCATAGATGCCCCCTCCGGATAGGGACGGTGACAGCTGATCCGGCGGGTCGCTTCTTAGTGATTTCGGGGAGTTTGTACTCCCATACGATCCATCTCCTCAACATTTACGCTCCCAATGACCCCTCTGCTGCATTCTGGGACACTATGGCCCAAACGGTTAATGATCTACCGCATGGCTTGATTGTTGTGGGAGGAGATCTTAACGCCACCCCATGTCCAGCTGTAGACCGGAGCCAGGGGGGCGGGTTGCCAAGATCGCACGGGAGGGGGGGACAGGATAAATTGCTCCGTTTATTCATCCAACGCACAGGCCTATTAGACATCTGGAGAGCTCACCATCCTGATGATCGAGACTACACCTTTTATTCCGCTCCTCACGGTACGTATTCTAGGATTGACTTATTCCTGGTTAACTCACACTTAGCGGCAAAAACTTTGAAATCCATGATCGGATCCATCACGTGGTCGGACCATGCTGAGATCACGCTATCTCTAGATAAGTTGTGCACAACATCGCCGTGGTCCTGGAAGTTAAATACTTCTCTGCTGCAGGATCCGGCCGTGGTGGAGACGATCCGGACGGAACTGTCCGATTATTTCGGAAGGAATGTGGCTCCCGA
Source organism: Pelobates fuscus (assembly GCF_036172605.1). Taxonomy (NCBI): domain Eukaryota; kingdom Metazoa; phylum Chordata; class Amphibia; order Anura; family Pelobatidae; genus Pelobates; species Pelobates fuscus. The sequence goes on along the minus strand of NC_086323.1, from coordinate 14,587,842 downwards.
CATTCGCCCAGCAACCGTGTGGGCCGCTCATAAAGCGGTTATACGGGGCATATTTATCCGCGAAGCCACCTTAAAGAAGAAACGTAAAATGCAGCTACTGTCGTCTCTCTTGGAGGCTTTGGGCAAGGCTGAGGAGAGACACAAAACCGCCCCATCCGCCGACACTTTGGCGGATGTCCAGAAGTTACGCACCTCGGTGCGTGAGACACTTATCGATGATACGGCCAGAGCAATGGTTTGGTCCAGGAGGACGTACTATGAAAAGTCCAATAAAATGGACACACTGCTGGCTCGTTCGCTTCGCCCGAGACAGGGTCATTCCCATGTCACTAGAATCAGGGACTCCGCTGGGGTGTACCGCACTGACCCCACGGACATCGCAAAGGTTTTCTCTGATTATTATGCAGCGTTATATAACCACTCCGGGATAGTAGGCAGTGACCAACTAAGCCGTGAGACTGACGAAACCAGACAATTCTTGGAGCACCTGGCACTGCCCAAGCTGGGTTCAGGGGACACCGCTGTTCTGGGAGCGCGAATTACGGCGGATGAAATAGACGCGGCAATCTCCACGTTGAAAGGCAACAGGGCCCCCGGACCGGATGGGTTCGAGGGGGGTTATTACAAAATCTTTCGGGAAACGTTAACGCCTCATCTGGAGACGTTGTTTAACGATCTCATGGAGGGGGGGAGGCCGGACAAGGACATGTCGCTGGCCGACATAGTTCTCCTGCCGAAGCCGGGCAGAGACGACTCGTTTCCCGAAAACTTCCGCCCGATCTCGCTGATAAATCATGACTCTAAAATATTAGCTAAGATCTTGGCGACCCGCCTGAACCCACATCTAAAACACCTAATCCATCCCGACCAAGTGGGTTTTATACCCGGCAGACAACTGTATGAAAATACTCGGCGCAACATCGATCTAATATGGAGGCAGGCGACGGAGGGGATCCCAACCTTGATCCTCTCGCTCGATGCGGAGAAGGCCTTCGATAGAGTTAAATGGCCCTATCTCTTTGAAGTCCTTCGGCATTTTGGCTTACCGGAATCCTTTGTCACTGCAATTAGGGCTCTGTATACGGATGTTCAAGCTCGGGTACGGATAGCGGGAGCAAAGGCTCTACCATTCACTTTGGGCAATGGCACCAGACAAGGCTGCCCTCTGTCCCCGCTGCTCTTCGCCCTATCGCTGGAACCCCTGCTACAGAAGGTACGTATCACTCCCGAAATTCGGGGAATATCGATAGGGGACAAACGGTACGTGGTTTCCGCCTTTGCAGACGACGTCCTATTGACTCTGACACATCCGCCGGAGTCGACGGACGCGCTAGCAGCGGTGCTGGAATCCTATGGTCAATTAGCAGGTTATAAGGTGAACCTACCTAAATCATGTGCACTCCCTATTGGCATGCGCGATTCCGACGTTGCCTACGTAGGGAGTATGCATGATGTTCGAATAGAGAAACACCACATCAAATACCTGGGAATATGTCTGACGGCAGATCCTGCTCAGCTCTTCAAGCAGAATTACGCCCCATTGATTCGCTCTTTGATATCGGACATGGAACACTGGCAGGATAAACCAATCTCATGGATTGGTAGGATCCATGCAGTTAAAATGAATGTGCTCCCTAGGATTTTATTTTTTTTTCAAGCCCTTCCGGTTAAGCTGACTAAGTCCGACCTGGGGGTACTCCAACAGGCGGTAGGGAGGTTTATCTGGCAGAATAGGAAACACCGGGTGTCCCGCAATATCCTGTACAGAGCACGGTCGAGGGGAGGTTTAGGATTACCCAATTTTTATTTCTATTATCTGGCGGCCCAGCTAGCGCAAGTCGCTTATTGGCATTCTCCCCCGGAGGAGAGAAGGTGGGTGGATCTGGAATCCTCTCTCTTGGGTCCGGACCTCCCTCAGTTCTATATTTGGGTCCCTCGGGACCATAGACCGAGGACGCAGGTTGTTTGTCCAGCCATAGCGAACTCAGTGAAAATCTGGGACGCAACATCGGTTAAATACGGGCTAACCTCCCAGGAATCCCCGCTGACCCCCTATCTGAGGAACAAAGCCTTCACCCCAGGTCTGGAAGCTAGGGACTTTAAAGGAATAGAGGGCACGGGCGTTCAGCGCTTGTGTCAACTTTATGAGGGCGGTACATTCCTTAGGTTTGAAGAATTACAAACTAGAGCTGTTCTACGTCCGTCGGATTTTTTTAGGTATGTCCAACTTAGGGACTACGCACAGACTCCGGTGAATAAGCGGTGTGCGCTGAAACCCCTTACATACTTTGAAACCCTATGCCTTGAGGAAAGGTTCCCAAGAGGCCTCATCACGAAATTATACACGCACTTGAGTGCGTCTACCTCAGAATGGGGAGAGCTTACCTATATAGCCCAATGGGAAGCTGACCTCGGCGAAGAACTGGAAGGGGTGGATTGGCAGGAGATTTGGGAGGCAGCAGCGACTTCCTCCATATGTGTAACCATGCAGGAGCAAGCTTATAAAACTATGTTTCGGTGGTACACCACGCCGGTAAAGCTTTGCAGAATGCATAGGTTATCTTCAGATGTATGCTGGAGAGGCTGTGGACAAAAAGGAACATATTTGCACATGTGGTGGGAATGTCCTGTGGCCCAGGATTTTTGGAGGCAAGTGGCGGGGTTATTAAAGGATCTCTTTGGCAGGGAGATAAAGCTGGACCCGTGGGTGTTCCTCCTGGCCAGGCCACTCGAGGACTGGACCAGGACTGAACAGAAGCTGGTACATAGGGTGAACTTAGCGGCGAGGAGGGCCCTCGCACAAGTTTGGCTTCAGGCCTCGGCGCCATCGCTTCAGGTTTTAATGCAAAAGATTAATGATAACTTCCTCATGGATAAATTGACTGCGAGGGTCAGGGGCACAAATGCGAAATTTGAGAAAATCTGGACACCTTGGGTAGAGAGCGGCATGGGCGATTAGGAGCAGCGGGCACACACATCCCCTCCCTTCCTCCCCCCCCTCCCCCCCCCCCCCCCCCAAATTCCACCCCTATCCCTGATCTTTTTCGACCCCTACTTTCCTACGTCTCTCTTATTCTCCCTTCTTCTTCTCCTTTTCTATTTTCACTCGCTTTTTCATCTGAATGGCTTCATGTTATACTCCAAAGTCTCCTGAGCCCCGGATCTGGTATGCTGGGTGAGGGGCACCGCGACATGAAACGTTTCTGGTTTCGTGTGGTGGGCCCGATGGGTATCCCTGACACCGGGGTTGGGGGGGGATCTAAGATAGCATGAAGGTTATGTCACCACGTAAGTGTAATTCTTCTACTAGATCCCCGACTACAGGCATCATAGCCATTTCGGATTTCTTTGTATTTTATGTATATTTTAAAAATTGGGAGATCACCATCTTCATATCTAGACACTTTAGAGACGATTTCCTAATGATACAACGGATACAGTCGCACTTGTGGGCTTTATTCTACAAGATATACGATTTATGTGTCTAAACATGTGAATATGTCCGATATGCGGTATTTCTATTGATTTTGTTTGTATTGATGGTGTTCAACCTTGTTATAAATAAAGAATTTAAAAAAAAAAGAAAAATCACTAAATTCTTCGGCCTAATTAAGCCCTCTCTGTACTCCCTGTTTTACCCAATCATGGTTTGCCCTTGTGGTGGTCTGAGAGTGCGTTCATGCTTGGTATTGGACTTTGGCTTGTATTTGACCATTCCCCATTCTGTGCTCCTTAACCCTGGCTTGGTTATTTATATTTTCTACATTGTTGTCCTAAACCGTGGGTCTTCCTAGACTCTAATTAATCTCTGTTTTAAGCCCAGCTAACTCTAAGGATGGGTAATACGCCTCTGTCCATTTCAATATTCCTACCTTAGTTAGATGTGTCAGCCATGCTGCAATTAATGTCAAGGCAAATACAAAAAAAGGTATTTTTGTCATTTTTGAGATGTTAGAATAACGGAATTCAATGATATGTATCAAACCTCCAAGCAATTACAAGGATTCCCATTGACATTACTTACAGTGTTACTCGTGCTAGGATAACAGCTCTATATGAAAAGTTAACTTTTTTTAAATTTATTTTTCGCACTTATAAATCGTTTTTTCTGGATGACTTATATTTCTAGTCTTGTACTGAGCTGTTGCATGTGTCATAATACTGAAATAAACAAATACATAATTCCTTTCATCTTTTCATAAAATGGAAAATAGAAATCAAACCTAATCTCTCTTGACTCAAATCCAAAGTCAGCTTGTTACAGTGTATTGTATGCTATGAAGACATGAATCCAGTGTGTCATTTTAACACGTCTTACACATTGCACTCAGCGGGGTAAAGAGTTTACAAGACGGTTTATAAGGAAGAAAACTGCAGGGAGGTAGTTCCTAATTTGGACTATGGGACCTCTTCCCCTCTCCCCTTCCCTTTTCTGGCCGTATACACCGGATTTAGAAACATTTGCAACCTTGGTAAATCACGGCTGACAGGATGAGGAGTAGATGAGAGTTAAGCCGATAACTTTTCACAAACCGCAAGGGGAGCATGCAATCACCTGGCTTTTATTAACGATGTCCGTAATAATTGGCGCTATCGTTTCTTAGCCCGTAATTGGAGTTACTGCAAACAGAGGAGGAAGGCTAATAAACTCTATGTATAACCAAGGCTGGAGCAACACAGCGGCAAAGTGCGGAATTTAGAGCGATTGCTATGGAAACCAACAGAATGTATACAAATGTACCCGTTGTTGAAAACTACTTAAACTAAGTATACAGCACCAATTCGGGGGATCAAGATTGGACCTCCCTTACAATCTTTATCCTCAAAATTGCTTAAAACAGTGAAAAGTCCACTTTCTCCAACCATAATCACATCTTAAGCTAGCGCAACAAGAAAATATTTTGTAGCATGTGATACCTCCATCTGATAATTCTTACAATGGAGGAGTAACAAAACTACCCAAAAATAAAATAACCTGTTTATCTAGTTTAATGAGATACAGGTTTTCCTTTTTTAACCTAAAATGTATTTTTTATTTTAAATAAAAATGCAATGATTATCTATCGCGAAGCCAGAATAGTTTTATCTTGCCTGGACTCTCGCTTGGCTGTTTCACTGACAGCGAATCATTTTATTGACAATCCTCATTTTCTCAGCGTGAGATGCGAATAGCTCTATGGGGGTTCCCGGATAATGTTGGATACCAGTGTTCAAAGTTAATACATTAAAGAAAAAAAAAATGTAAAAAAACAAAACACAATATGTCAAATAAAAACAACTAATGGTAAATAAACTTCACCGACACGAATAATCACAATCTGTCAGAGCAGGGACCACGGACGGTAAATATTACATCGATATCGCTCACGGAAATACAAGGAAACTGCTTGGGGCTTATCAGCTGAAAGGGATCAAGGCTTACAGTAAATTCTCTTTTAAAGATCAATCTCAATAAAGTCATGAAACAGAAATGTTGTTTTGGTAAGATATGAATCTACAATTTCCTCGATTAAACACAATTTTTCTCTGTATATTTGTGTACCAGCAACCATCTGCTATTAGCAGCAGCCTGTGACAAGCCCATAGCAGCTAGCATTGTGCATTTGGTGTAAAATAACACGATATTTGTTAAGAATTATGTTAAAATAATATGGGAACTATTTTATATAGATGACGACAAACTAATAGCAGAATTTTAAAAAAAGGGTGAAATAGCTACGTTTTGGTCCAACACATATCGCCACTGGATGCCCTTACCACCCCAGTTTGTGAAACTACGCTTCCCATAATGCACAGCGTTAATTTGGGTTACCCCTGTTTGGCGTTTTATATTTATTTATTTTTTAAATGAACCAGTTTTAGTTTGTTTGGGTTGGAAATACTTTTTTCTTTCCGATATCCAAGATGTCTGACAGTCGGGATGGATTTCTGTGACGGGTGAGCTTTGTATGTCCTGGTGTAAGTGAACAAGACGAGAGCATTTGCGGTTACGTTTAAAGAGACATTCCGGGCAGCGTACTACCCATGGAGCAATCACCATGGAAACCAGTGGAATTTCTCAAGTTTTAGGACTTTGCTCCAGGTTATTTCTGTAACCCCTTAGAGAACCGGGGAACCTGATACCGGCTGTAGGACGATGTACACCCCATACTGCTAGCCGGACCCCTTTTCCTCCTAATTTCCATCTAATATCCACATGGTGACACCTTGTTTCAGTCTGAACTCCGGCACAGCCCGGAATGCCTGGGGAAGAGATGAAAGGCAACTGCAATAACTGGATTAGCACAAACACCAAGCAATGTTCAGAGGCTACAGGAACATCTAATTAAAGCCAATGAAACAAGTACACAAAGTCCTTCCCTTTATTATCTCTCCCCGGGAGTCCGGCCCATTCACAATTCCGTTTATGCTTTTTTTTTATTAATTACCTAGACAGCTGTTTCAGACCTAGCGGGGGATGCAGGAGGCTCTACTGTATACCTTGGATTTACCCTCAGCCAACACAACTGTACAAGTAAGGTTACCAATGGATAACTTCAAACAAGGGACGGCGTGCGTTTTAAACCAATATCATATATCGGTTCAGAGTGGACACCATGGGCCTTGCTAGGTGGGGGGCATTGGGGGCTGAAGCCCCCTAATGTAGAACTATTCAACCCTGTACCTGGATTAGGTAGTTTAGGAATAGGAGCATAACTGTTTCATTTTTTTACATTTATTATTTTCGTTGCTATTTATTATAATTTATTTGACTAAAATCAGCCACCTAATTTAAAAAGAAAGATAGCGGTTCATTGGTAATGAGGAGAAGACATAAAACATCAGACAAACCTCCACTGAATTGTCAGACATGGGGATATTCGGAGTTGCCTTGGGTTCAAGCCCCAGTTGTTTTTCAAACCAAGCAATACCGTATAAGATCTGAAAGTCCCAAGATCCAATATTCAAATTCAGATTTACGGTTATAGATTATTCGTTGGGTAACATTGGCTAAAATAAAATATTTACCTTGAATAATACCGTGAATAATTTTCGAACCTACACTTTGCCTCAGTTTTTCTTATCAGTATTTCTCCGATTTATTAAACTGATACTTTAGAATGTTCCTTTAGAATGTGCAATTTTCTTTAGCGATTCTTTACTTGTCTTAGTTTTAGTTTTGTACCACAAGCTTACACTCTAAACAATTTCTCTGTGGTATCAATACTTGATTGAACGTTCACATGACATTTCATTGTTACCGAGCTATGATGGTGACCATTAGTCTAAAAGTGACAGGTCAATAAATTACTTTAAGAGGCCATTATACAGCACCCAACAAACGGACTGCGTCTATTGGAAGGACGACAATTCAAAGATTAAGGGTCACTGTTGGTAGAAACCATTGGTAGCAATTAATAAAGATACAGGTTGCAGAGACTGTGAAGCACAAATCCTGAGCAAAGGAACTAGCAATCCATTCACAGAATCCCGGTCATACGGAGTTATGAACATACCAACCTACCTACATATCAAATGGCCAAAGCGGAATTCAGTCATTTTAGAGGGTGTTGGGATATTATATCTCATGTCATGGCTTACTGATCAATACGTATTTAACTGAAAATGTAATTTAAAACAAGCCCAGTGTATCTTATTTACACAGACTGATTTCTAAACATATTTATTGTAGTTTAAACACACATTACTGGGAGTTATAAAGCACCAAGCTCCTGTTAAAGATCAACATTCGAATAGAAAAGAGGAGCAGACAGATTTGGATCCGAAATAGGGACTGTCCCTCCTAAACAGAGACACTCTGCAGGTATGTCAGGAGTAAACCTTTAAATTGCAAAGTTTTTGTGGGAGCATTAACTCTTTTTTTTAAAGTTCCCAGAGCGCATGCAATCTATATATTTTCGGTGTCAACATGGCGTTTTGCTCTTTTTTTTTGCCTTCTGCCATTTCCCAGAAGGCCAACTTAGCTGTGACTGAGAATTGGTCATTTGTCTGTTTTACTGTGTAGAAAAAATAGCCGTGACAATCGGCACAGCAAATGTGATAGCCGTTTTTATTTGTGGTGTGTCCGGCCTGGCGTATATTACAGATAGAGGCTATGAAGAGGGGAGGAAGAGAAAGCTGGGCTGGGGTGGGGTGGGGAGGAGGCGAGGGGACCAGCTGAAAAAAAAAAAACTAGCACCATTGAATAAGCAGCACTTCTGTGTTGCATTGTCCACGCTCAACCACTAATTTGCAGATCGCATTCTCCTGCAGCAAGGAGAATGTTACGGCGGCTTAAGGAACAAATCAGATACAAAGTAAAAAGGACACTCAGTGTGGAGCAGTAAACCAATTAACATAGCATTTTGTCCAGGATTGCTCCTTTTGAAGGCAAGCTGGGAGGGGGACAGAGAGGAGGACTGACTGCTTGTACCGTAACCTGCTCCCTAATAACCATAAAGTTACCATTATATACGGTACAAGATATTAAATAAATAATGGAAAACCAAACCTACTTGGGAGAGGGGGAACGAAGGCTGGGAAGCGATAGCAAACAAAGCACAGGAGACCTGACAATTCACTAATAACACAGAGTTTAAAGATGCTTTATATGATTTTCTTTGTTTTAATTGTTTCCTCGGAGTTCAACAAAGACTGCTTTTATGAAAAGTGTGGCGTTTACTGACTAAACTGCACTAAACTGCTGGATCTGTAGCGGACTTGGGGAATTGTTCCCAAATCAACTATTTCTGTCTAAAATTTGCAGTAAGATTTTTTATTTAACTTCAAATACCTTGATGAATAAATGACCAATGAGGTGCTGCGTCACAAAGTGTTTATTATGTTAGTCAGCGGCATTCCGCTAAATACTGAGCAAAACTTATAGATATTTGAATAACTTGGATATCACACGGATATTATAAGATACATGTGAAAGGTTATTCTCTTTCAGCTGACACCGAATTACGTATGACGTGGGCACTTTAAGGCTTCGTGAAAAATGCTAATTCTAGTAAAGTGTAAGTCCTGTGTCTTATTCACCAAAAAGTGAATTGTGGTAAACCGATAACTAACTTGCAAAGTTTCAGCCACAACAAACAAAGTGAAAACTGAAGCTTAGCAAAGCAGTTATATATAACACCCTAAAGCATAAAAATTTCGGTTTTACTAAACCCCAATTCATTGTTTATTGAATATATCCTCAAAGTCAGTTTGCTTGTCCAATTCACAAAATGCACAGCGCTTTGTTTTACAAAGGTATATTTTGTTATTTGACTATTTAAGCACAAGATGGAACACAGACAACACGATGTATGTATTTCATGGGAAACACGAGGCAGAGAGATCTTATCTCCCATTGGCTGCATTTGGATTGACAATCAGAAGCATGAATCACTTTGTAAGTAGCTAATTGCTTTGCTCTGTTGACCAATAAAGCAGTCATGTTAACACAGTGAAACCCAGTCTATGGCACCAGCGAAGCATCTCCCAGACTGCACTGCAATTTTGCGTGCATGTCCAATATATGTAACACCTGCATGGGTTGGCACATTGATTGTTATCATGACAGTCCTGATTGTATTCCTGCTGACATTTAACTGGTTAAACTAAAGGAAACTATCAAATATAAATGGTAACATTCTCACAAAGAATATGTACATTTTAGATATTAATAAACATGTATTTGTGGGGCCTTAACTGCTAAGAGGTAAAACGCTGGAGATACACACTATTATGACTATATGACTCAGTTGTGATCACAAGCTCAGTTGAAGCGGCCGTTTCAATGTGAAATGTAACAATATGTAGCTGTTATCACACAACCAGTGAAATTAAAATGTTCTCCCTCTATGGGGTTGCTATGGAAAACGTGAGGGCAACGTGTGTTATGATCGGTCACCGGAATTGTTGAACATTAGTTGCGTGCAAATATTTTAGCAGACTCTGCCATAAGTTTCAGGCAGTTTGGGACAAAGATCCGGGAGCCTGCCAACTCTTGGAAACTGGATTAAACACAAGAAAAGCTCACTAGTAAATAAATGTCAATAGAATTCCTGCTGCGAAGAGGCAGTTTTGTATACTGGAGGCCCTCGATGGCAGTAGTTCCTGTTGCTAAACTCCTAATAGATCATTTATTCCTGTTTTGCGTTTTTTTCCCCCAGCGACTTAGTTTCTAATGTCGCATGATTTGCGTTCAGAAAGCAGTTCATTAAGGAGTCATCAGACACCCTTCCTGTAGGCCAGGGAGGTGTTGGTGCTTAGTGTAGTCACCCAATGTTCACGTTACTAAGTTCTTTGTATTCCGAGGAGGGTTAAATTTAAAGCCTCCCCCCTTCTCTCTAACCTTTTTTACCCTCTGACTTGAGATTCTCTTCCCTTTCCAACAAAAGCCTTTAAAACCCAATTGTGATTCAAAAATGCTTTTTTTCTGCGAGACTGCTCTTGCCGCTACCTCATCTATTCTCATCCTCTCTCATCAACCCCCCTCTGAAAAAAGGGGTAAAAAAAAGAGACCGCACAATGCATTCCCCCCCAATGCCTCGTCATTCAGATTATGTAGAAGGAGTGTTTTTTTTCTATTCGGGGAAGCTGGCCTTATTCAGCCTATTGTGAGGTCTGTGCCCCATGCCATAATAGGTCATCTAGAAGAGACCTCCAGCACACCACCCACAGACAATACACTAGTGCTCTCTCTTCCTGTAGATTACAGGCCAAAAACTGGGACCAGCGCCGATGGACTCGGAGTTCACAAGCAAAGTCTCTTTGATACTAAGAGCCTCGAAAAGGAAATCAGAGGATTAGCACGGTTAGGCTGAACTCACTTGTACTCACTCTGCGTGGAACCACTTCCCGTATCACCCAGTGATGCAAGTGGTGGAACACGGGGACAAAGTAACCTAATACCCCAATGAACACTCTACAAAACTCTACAAAACAGAGTAGATATTTTTGGCGTGAATTCTAACAGACACAGTTAAATGCTCATCTTTGTCATTCAGGGTTTTGTATCTCCAGAACTTCTGCTTTTCATCTCAAAAATTATAGCAGGCCTCCCAGGAGTGCGTTGGACATTTGGAGTCAGTTGACATGCATTATTTGTTACTTTACAAAAAAGGTGCTCAGTATGTTGTTAGAGATCTCCTTCCACCAGTAGGGGTGTGTGTGTTGTATGTTATGGATAATACCTTTCACAAACACACAGAGGCTTCACTGGTACTATCAAACCTTATGTCTTGTCTCTCAGTTACGAGAAAACCAGAAGTGCTGGCCTTATACATTACACTGATGTATTGGCTTAGCCTTGGGACACCAAGCTGGGGGCAATCGACAAAAATAAGTGTCAACAGAAGTTGGCGTTAGAGTGTGCACGTGGATAAAAGACATCTAAAATGTACACACACAAAAAACATTTTTCTAAAATTGAGGTACCTTTGATTTAGAAACAACCCAGGTATACACAAAGAGTTTGGATTTTTCTTTAAAAATGAACACACACTGGTGCACAAGTTGACAAAGAGACCAAAACAGAGGATGGGGGATGATTAGACCATGCGTTGAGGTAAATATAACATCACTGAAATATATCAGGACCATCACAGTACTGAATTTTCTTTAACTTTTATCAAGAAATAAACTCGAAATAAATTGTACTGTTTTCCAAATTCATGGGTCAAGGAAAGAACAAATAAACAAACAGCAGCATTCACAAAATGTTTTCATTTCCAGAGAGTCTGAATATCCTAAAATTATAATTATGGCTTTATTTGATCTAAAATTTACCTTTGATTGGAATTTTTTTAAAAGCTACCAAAAATGTAGAAATCATTTATTTACCAACGTCTGAAGCACATATATGGCTGCTTTGGAGGGTCTCAGAGGGGCGACGGGGGTAAAATAAAGTTGCTGTCAGCTTAGGAAGAAGAATTCTCTCCCTTTGTAGTCGTTGAAAGCCTCGGCTAATTACTGTGGTCACAGTGCATGTTATCTGCTATCTCCCAACAAGAAAAGGGCTGTCCGGAGAAAGCACACACAGAATGAGGGACTTCACATACAGAACAGGGTGGGGAGATAGGGCTAGTAATAATAATTGATAATAATAAAACAATCTAAAGAAGAAAATTGTTTGTGGCTGTTAAAAAGATGAAGTAAAAAAAATAATGTCTAAAAATATAAGCAGAGTCAGGCAGTCAGAAGGAGGCGCACACGGCGGGCGAACCCTCTATCAGAATTTACAGGGGTACTACATTTATTCCCAGGCAGCTCTAACTTATCGCCGTCTTGTTTTAATGAGGTATAATAAGGGGAACATTTTGGAATTACACGGTTGCTCTATTTTATCCGACAAACAGCTGTGTCATGCCAGTGGCTGGGGGAATGAATCATATCTCTGCCTGAATATGCAAAGTTTCCTGTAATTACCCAGCATCTCAAATAAAACACAGCCTTAAACCTGTCGCTCACATTAACAGCAAAAGGTAGCAGATCTCCTAACTGGGGACCAATAGCCGTACAATTCACTTTATCACTAGAGTGCGCATGAGATCAGGACAGGCAGGGGTGGGAGCAGAGAGGGCCACGGGTAAGGGCCATGAGAATGTATGTGAAAGGACACACGGGGGCAATTTAGATTTTTACTTTGGCAAAATTAAGGTATTCTAAAGATAAAGACTAAATTAATTATTGAAACTGATTTATTTAGGGTGCACAGATTACTGTGTTCATTTTTATATCATGCATCTTTATAGTAAGCCATTTGGGAACCAAAATGTTTTTGAGATATACAGCCCTCTAATAACATGGTAGATGGATGGGGGAAGGGAGTGGATGGATGGATATATGGATGAATGGCTAGGTGGACAAATGCGTAGGTGGACGGATAGCTCGTTGGACGAATGGACGTGTGGCTGGGTTTTGGATGCATGGCTTGGTGGACGAATGTCTGGCTGAATGGCCGAATAGATGGATGCACAGATGGCTGGATGGAGGGATGGATAGATGAAAGGCTGGCTGGGTGGACTAATGGATAAGTGGGTAGATGGATGGATGACGGGATGTTTGGCTGGGAGGACGTATGGATGGATGGGTGGGTAGAGGGATGGATGACGGGATGTTTGGCTTGGTGGACGAATGGATAGGTGGGTAGAGGGATGGATGACGGGATGTTTGGCTGGGCGGACAAATGGATGGGTGGGTAGAGGGATGGAAGACGGGATGTTTGGCTGGGTGGACGAATGGATGGGTGGGTAGAGGGATGGAAGACGGGATGTTTGGCTGGGTGGACGAATGGATGGGTGGGTAGAGGGATGGATGACGGGATGTTTGGCTGGGTGGACGTATGGATGAATGGGTGGGTAGAGGGATGGATGATGGGATGTTTGGCTTGGTGGACGAATGGATAGGTGGGTAGAGGGATGGATGACGGGATGTTTGGCTGGGTGGACAAATGGATGGGTGGGTAGAGGGATGGAAGACGGGATGTTTGGCTGGGTGGACGAATGGATGGGTGGATAGAGGGATGGCTGACGGGATGTTTGGCTGGGTGGACAAATGGATGGATGAGTGGGTAGCTGGATTGATGTCTGGCTGGGTGGACGAATGGATGGGTGGGTAGATGGATGGATGTCTGGCTTGGTGGACGAATGGATGGGTGGGTAGATGGGTGGATGAAGGGATGTTTGGCTCGGTGGACGAATGGATGGGTGGGTAGATGGGTGGATGGATGGAGGGATGTTTGGCTCGTGGACGAATGGATGGATGGATGGAGGGATGTCTGGCTGGGTGGACGAATGGATGGGTGTGTAGATGAGTTGATGGATGGGCATATGGATAGATAGATAGATGATAGATAGATAGATAGATAGATAGACAGACAGTTGGATAGACAGATATATAGATAGATAGACAGACAAACAGTATGCTTTTAATTAGATGGCTGCAAAAAACAGATATATAGATAGAAATACAGACTAAAAGAAAGAATGAACTTAAATATGCAAAACAGTAATGTTTCCCTCTATCTATGACCCCCCCACCCCTTCCCTTCGCCTCCTATATTTCATGTCAGCAAAGAGAAGACTTGGCCCATCCATCACAACATGTACTATTGATCGTCTCCTGTCAGACCTGCTCTCTGAGGCTTAGTCCTGGGAGTACAGCCTGATGTGAGAGTGTGTCTAAAGGTGTGTGTGTGCATAACTAGGGGTGCTTGTGTGCTCAGAGTACGTGCTCTGGTTTAACCCCTTTATGAATGTACTGCACACTAACTCGCTGCCGCTGAGGAGGTAAATACTCTGTCTGCATTATCATAGCAGGAGGCTGAGAATAAACCTATTTTATTAAATGTGACACCCTTTACTTTTAGAAGAGATTTGTGACCCCAGATCATTCAGAATGACTTTACACGTCGCCTTGCCACGCTGCATTTCTAAACCAATGTTATCTTCTTTTCAGTCACTAACTGGAAGCCCATCACTACACATGCCCACTCAAAACAGCATGCCAACATTAATGCTATCCACTTACATCTGGAATTTGATTTTTTTTTTTTTTGTCCGGAAAAACATACTTTATAAGCTAATTTAGGCCTCGATTTTTAAATTTTTTTCCAGATAAGCATTCCAACTGATTTAATATTTATGGATAAACTTTTCAAAAGGTTTTGGGTTTTTTTCAAATAAAATAATCAAAATATATATATATACAAAGTGTATATCATTATATCAAAAACATATTAAATATTTTCATAAGTATTAAATAATTTTAAAAGTTTACAAAAAAATATAAAATTATTTTACAAGATTATCCAAGAATATTAAATCGAAGTCTGAAACTGTGGCACGCACTGCCCCCACCTCTCCGCCCATCCCTCCAATCTGATACAGGACACAATCCCAATGCCCTTTTTAGAGAGAGATGGATAATTCGGCATTTCACACATCTCATCGAGCCTGACAGAAGCTGGCAAGGTCCACAAACGTTTAAAAGTCCACAGTTTAGTACTGTGTAACTAAATGAAGTTCATTTTAAGAAAGAAATTGTATCATGCAATAGGCTCCGGGCTGCCAATCCTTCCATTTAACCCCTGCTGTGTCTCCCTCTGGCCAATCTGTCATGAGATGTCACTAAACGCCATTATTAGCATTTCTTGCACATATTGACATCTCTGTCTTCCTGTGCTCCTGGGCCATGAGTGATTGGAGGGGACACAGGCCCCGCACAGACTTAATCTCCATGGCAAAGATATTGATGGAAAATATTATTGTCCTCTGCAGGATGGGGGCTAATGCAAAGTCTGAGTTCAGAATAAATGTGCAGACATGGAGACTCCAGTATTCACGAGGCAGTAATAGCTCAGCTTTTTACTGCCTGAGCATTATGGGGATTGTAGTTCACCAACACTGTTAGCTCCTGATTTAGTTGGGTACGTGATGTGATGTAGTTATTGTCAGTGTGACCGGCCATTCTGTATTCCAATCTTAATTTTTAAGTTTTAGCTCAGAATGAAATGAAAAATACAATGATGAAACCTAGGTTTAAATGATCGGTGAAGAAAAATGTGTGCAGTGAATGATTTTATCTGTTACCTTCACCTGTAATGTCAATTAGCTTATTTATCTTTAAGTGTTCCTCTCCGTTATTTTGTGATGTACCATCCAATCAAACACCAAAAATAGCAAGATAAGGGAGTGAAGACATGAAGGACTTCCTTTAGAAATGTAGATAGTACCTTTTGGGGTTTGGAACCCTCAGTCCGTTCTTCCCATCCTGTGCCCCTCTTCTCTTGGAGCTCAATGTATTTCCTGGACACTAGCTCTCTAATTAGTACTCTACTCAATATATTTCCTGGACATTAGCTCTCTGCTCAATAATTTCCTGGACATTAGCTCTCTGCTCAAAGTATTTCCTGGACATTAGCTCTCTGCTCAGTGTATTTCCCGAACATTAGCTCTCTGATTAGCTCTCTGCTCAAAGTATTTCCTGGACATTAGCTCTCTGATTAGCGCTCTGCTCAAAGTATTTCCTGGACATTAGCTCTCTGATTGGTTCTCTGCTCAATGTATTTCCTGGACATTAGCTCTTTGCTCAATGTATTTCCTGGACATTAGCTCTCTGCTCAAAGTATTTCCCGGACATTAGCTCTCTGATTATCTCTCTGCTCAATGTATTTCCTGGACATTAGCTCTCTGCTCAAAGTATTTCCTGGACATTAGCTTTCTGATTAGCTCTCTGCTCAAAGTATTTCCTGGACATTAGCTCTCTGATTAGCTCTTTGCTCAAAGTATTTCCTGGATCTTAGCTCCCTGATTAGCTCTCTGCTCAAAGTAATTCCTGGACATTAGCTCTCTGATTGGTTCTCTGCTCAATGTATTTCCTGGACATTAGCTCTCTGATTAGCTCTCTGCTCAAAGTATTTTCTGGACATTAGCTCTCTGATTGGTTCTCTGCTCAATGTATTTATTGGACATTAGCTCTCTGATTGGTTCTGTGCTCAATGTATTTATTGGACATTAGCTCTCTGCTTAAAGTAATTCCTGGACATTAGCTCTCTGATTAGCTCTCTGCTCAATGTATTTCCTGGACATAAGCTCTCTGATTGATTCTCTGCACAATGTATTTCCTGGACATTAGCTCTCTGATTGGTTCTGTGCTCAATGTATTTATTGGACATTAGCTCTCTGCTTAAAGTAATTCCTGGACATTAGCTCTCTGATTAGCTCTCTGCTCAATGTATTTCCTGGACATTAGCTCTCTGATTGGTTCTCTGTTCAATGTATTTCCTGGACATTAGCTCTCTGATTAGCTCTCTGCTCAATGTATTTCCTGGACATTAGCTCTCTGATTGGTTCTCTGCTCAATGTATTTGCTGGACATTAGCTCTCTGATTAGCTCTCTGCTCAATGTATTTCCTGGACATTAGCTCTCTGATTGGTTCTCTGTTCAATGTATTTCCTGGAAATTAGCTCTCTGATTAGCTCTCTGCTCAATGTATTTCCTGGACATTAGCTCTCTGATTAGCTCTCTGCTCAATGTATTTCCTGGACATTAGCTCTCTGATTAGCTCTCTGCTCAAAGTATTTCCTGGACATTAGCTCTCTGATTGGTTCTCTGCACAATGTATTTCCTGGACATTAGCTTTCTGATTGGTTCTCTGCTCAGTGTATTTCCTGGACGTTAGCTCTCTGCTCAAAGTATTTCCTGGACATTAGCTCTCTGATTGGTTCTCTGCTCAATGTATTTCCTGGACATTAGCTCTCTGATTAGCTCTCGACTCAATGTATTTCCTGGACATTAGCTCACTGATTGGTTCTCTGCTCAATGTATTTCCTGGACATTAGCTCTCTGATTAGCTCTCTGTTCAATGTATTTCCTGGACATTAGCTCTCTGATTGGTTCTCTGTTCAATGTATTTCCTGGACATTAGCTCTCTGATTAGCTCTCTGCTCAATGCATTTATTGGACATTAGCTCTCTGATTGGTTCTCTGCTCAATGTATTTCCTGGACATTAGCTCTCTGATTAGCTCTCTGCTCAATGATTTTCCTGGACATTAGCTCTCTGATTGGTTCTCTGCTCAATGTATTTCCTGGACATTAGCTCTCTGATTGGTTCTCTGTTCAATGTATTTCCTGGACATTAGCTCTCTGATTAGCTCTCTGCTCAATGTATTTCCTGGACATTAGCTCTCTGATTAGCTCTCTGCTCAATGTATTTCCTGGACATTAGCTCTCTGATTGGTTCTCTGTTCAATGTAATTCCTGGACATTAGCTCTCTGATTAGCTCTCTGCTCAATGTATTTCATGGACATTAGCTCTCTGATTGGGTCTCTGTTCAATGTATTTCCTGGACATTAGATCTCTGATTAGCTCTCTGCTCAATGTATTTCCTGGACATTAGCTCTCTGATTAGCTCTCTGCTCAATGTATTTCTTAGACATTAGCTCTCTGATTGGTTCTCTGCTTAAAGTATTTTCTGGACATTAGCTCTCTGATTGGTTCTCTGCTCAATGTATTTCCTGGACATTAGCTCTCTGATTAGCTCTCTGCTCAATGTATTTCCTGGACATTAGCTCTCTGATTAGCTCTCTGCTCAATGTATTTCCTGGACATTAGCTCTCTGATTAGCTCTCTGCTCAATGTATTTCCTGGACATTAGCTCTCTGATTAGCTCTCTGCTCAAAGTATTTCCTGGACATTAGCTCTCTGATTGGTTCTCTGCACAATGTATTTCCTGGACATTAGCTTTCTGATTGGTTCTCTGCTCAGTGTATTTCCTGGACGTTAGCTCTTTGCTCAAAGTATTTCCTGGACATTAGCTCTCTGATTGGTTCTCTGCTCAATGTATTTCCTGGACATTAGCTCTCTGATTAGCTCTCTGCTCAATGTATTTCCTGGACATTAGCTCACTGATTGGTTCTCTGCTCAATGTATTTCCTGGACATTAGCTCTCTGATTAGCTCTCTGTTCAATGTATTTCCTGGACATTAGCTCTCTGATTGGTTCTCTGTTCAATGTATTTCCTGGACATTAGCTCTCTGATTAGCTCTCTGCTCAATGATTTTCCTGGACATTAGCTCTCTGATTGGTTCTCTGCTCAATGTATTTCCTGGACATTAGCTCTCTGATTGGTTCTCTGTTCAATGTATTTCCTGGACATTAGCTCTCTGATTAGCTCTCTGCTCAATGTATTTCCTGGACATTAGCTCTCTGATTAGCTCTCTGCTCAATGTATTTCCTGGACATTAGCTCTCTGATTGGTTCTCTGTTCAATGTAATTCCTGGACATTAGCTCTCTGATTAGCTCTCTGCTCAATGTATTTCATGGACATTAGCTCTCTGATTGGGTCTCTGTTCAATGTATTTCCTGGACATTAGATCTCTGATTAGCTCTCTGCTCAATGTATTTCCTGGACATTAGCTCTCTGATTAGCTCTCTGCTCAATGTATTTCTTAGACATTAGCTCTCTGATTGGTTCTCTGCTTAAAGTATTTTCTGGACATTAGCTCTCTGATTGGTTCTCTGCTCAATGTATTTCCTGGACATTAGCTCTCTGATTAGCTCTCTGCTCAATGTATTTCCTGGACATTAGCTCTCTGATTAGCTCTCTGCTCAATGTATTTCCTGGACATTAGCTCTCTGATTAGCTCTCTGCTCAATGTATTTCCTGGACATTAGCTCTCTGATTAGCTCTCTGCTCAATGTATTTCCTGGACATTAGCTCTCTGCTCAATGTATTTCCTGGACATTAGCTCTCTGGTTATGGAAAAAAAGTAAGGGCCAGGGAACAAGTCAAGGAGCTCTGGAGCTACGGCTCGGTGATGGTATCTAGTGGATGGTACCAAAGTGATAAGTCTCTTTCCTTGCTCTGTATCCTAGGTCCACAATGTGCTGACAATTTAAATCATTTATGGTTCCCACTTTACTGTAATAGGGATTATGGGACAGCTCTGTACAGCTGAGGAAACAGATCTCCTGCCCCACCTACTAGACCAGTGGTTCTAAACCCAGTCCTCGAGTACCCCCTACCAGTCCAGTATTTAGGGATTATCCAGTTGTGTTTAAGGTGTTTTTTAAAAAAGAAGAAAAAAAAACACTTTAGACACAACAGGGTAATCCCTAAACCCTGCACTGGTAGGGGGTACTTGAGGACTGGGTTAGGAACCCCTGTACTAGACTACCAGGATCCCCTCCTATCTGTGAGAGGCCTCTCTTGGTCTGTGACGTTGGCTGGTATGATCCATTCCTTGAATTTACCTTTCTATAGATTGGTTTGTTCATGTAATCTCCTAATCCCAAATTAAGTATTTTACTCTTGTATTATTTTTTGCAATCCTCTGGTTTATGTTTTATATCTTTGTAAAAACTCAATCAATCATCTCTTGCTGGGGGCACGATTCCCACTTGTCGTAACTTGGAGTAAAAAAGTAAAATCACTACATGGTCTAATACTAATCCCAATCATACATCGGCAGCAGAAATTAATATAATACAACTACACAGGCATCCGCTTTAACCCTTAAAGTGCCCTCACTGCAAACTGTCCTTCTGTCTTAATAAATATGCACCCAATATACTTCCAGGGAAACTGATGGGATACCTATCTCCCACTCTACAAGAATTTATCCTGATTAAAAAAAATAAACCAAAAATAAATGCAATCTGTAGTGTGAGTTAGTCAGGTTGCAACAACAGTTCACTTTGAGAAACTCGCTACTTGTGACCTTAAATTTGCTCATTAATATTTTAGACACACTAGGAATGCAAAACCACCAAATGCCTGGAGAGAGGAATGGTCCCAGCAGCGTAATGAGATACGACACCAGGTTGGTTGTTTTTTCTTTTTTGTTACAAAAAAATATAGTGAATAATTGTATAACCTAAATAGCAACAATTTGTTGTCGTCCACCGATACCCACGTTACCGGCATTTCACAGACAGATAACCAGTTAAGATAATTACAAACCAACAAAATAGGTGCAACACAGTAACTGCCTGGCTAGCTGTCACTTCATACATTCTAAAACTAGACTCATAAAATAAACGTTTTATTTATTAAAAAGTATGATTTGTGCCTGTCTTCCTTTTAAAAAAAGCTCAGGTTTGTCACTTATCAGCTTAAACGACTGGTCCCTTGTGTTTAGTCAAAGGTCCAGAGAGAAACTCTTGACAAAAGTGAAATTCTGGAAAAAAAACATTCTACATTCTACTGACATTGTATGGAGACTGTGGCCATTGTAATTCTTTAAAATAACTTGTAATATGCTTATAAATATATCTGTTTCAAAGAGAACCACAGTGACAGTGACTGGTGGAACGGCTGCATCCAGATTTGTCTATGTGTGAACACATCACTACCTGTCAAGGTTGCCCCTAACACCCACAGCTATTTTTGTGCTTCACCTTTCAATTTTTTTTTGTTTTATTGACAATTTTATTAGTTCCAATGCACATAAAGCAGCGGATAAAAGTCATAACATGGTCCCAATAAAACTATCCAAAATTGGAAAGTGCAAATAAAATCGCAGCCATAAATAACAAAAATGAAATAAAACAAAATTCCTAGAAGCCTGTTATAAAATTGTGTGCAGCAGAATCAGCAATGCACATAAATCAAACTGTGTGTGACATTTCTCTAGCTCTCTTGCTAATGTATGGGAAGCTTTCTGACTGCACAGTGTCACATACAAAAACAAATGAATAGACATGAATAAAAACAAATGTAAAAAGTTTCACGGCATTATAGCAACTTTCCAAGTCTTAGTAAAGCTAACCTATTAAATTTCGCTCCTTATTTTCTGGTTACCTGCAAGATTCTCAATTTGAAGTACAATTCTGTATCTTCCATAGCTGACAACGTTCTTGGAATTTCAAAAACAGTCCCTAGTTTTTACTGTGTTAATTTAAGTGATTTTGGTGAGAGGCCTCAATTATCCCTATATCCAATTCTAGTGCTTTAACACAAGGCTTGTAAAAAGATTTACTGTTTACATTTCTACTGTATAATTATCCCAGTATTTGTTGCAGGGTGGAAATGAGAAAGTGATGGATATAATTGAACTACAATTCCCATCATGCCGAGTTGCTGCTAGATTATGCTTACTTTAGCCCTAGTTGTTGATCAATGAAACCGAATCCTGCCAGAGACACAAAATACATTGTAAATTATCTTCAAATAGTTAAATACAATATATAAAGCCCAAGGTAAAGAGACAGACCTTAGATTGTATGATAAATATATTACACAAACCTGACAGATGTGCTGATATCTTGTGTTTAGTTATATATTAAATCACATCATGACAAATAATAAATGTGACATTCATATAATCATTGCTTCTAATCGTCCTTCAGTAAATGAAAATCCTTCGGACATGAATCTGCTTTATTCTGCTGTTCCAGGTAAGTGGCCGTTACAGTCAGAATTTACTGGGCAAAAAACTAAACTAAATGTTCTAAAGAAAATTTACTTTTTCCTTTAGTTCTCTATGAGAGGCAATGCATGGGACCGAGATCTAAGAGAGTGCAATAAAGGTTGTGCTTTTATTCCAGAAGTTTGGTCCTTAAGGGGTTAAGACTGTCCCTACAAAGGCACAGGAGTCACAAAAGTGAGACTATCACAAAATGTTGGCCAGTTGACCATTACCTAAATGGTGGCTGGGCATGATGGTAAATGCAGTTCACAAACTTTGGTGTGCCGATCATAGCCATAAGAGCTTTGGTTCTGAGAGGTACAGGATTCGTTCAGCCCAGTGAAATCATAGCTTCACTTCGAGAAACAGACAGCGGTGTCATTAATGAGCATTTTATTACATACACACAGTAAAAGCGACAAGGAATAAAATCAAGCAAAGCGAGGGTAAAATAAAAGAGGGAAAGATATCTCACGCTGGAGAACCATGATATAAGCCCGGCACCCATCCCTGTCCGACCATAACATGCTTAATACCTTTAATGAAGATAATAATGATTATATAGGCAATTACAGCAGCTCTGATGCTGATCTGTACGCCGTTAGAAGGCTGGCAGTGGCGTGTGAAGTTTTAACGCTTCCTCTGCCAACCGGCGGCGGCAATGAGAAAAAGTAAAAGTACGGGAGGAAAAACTGAGCAAGAGGGTTGGAGGAATAATAATAATAATGATTTTTTAAAATTCTTGCGCAACTGGCTGTTGAGCAGAAGAAGACGTGCAAGGCTAAAACGAGGAAGGCAGCAAGAGAGGAGAGATTTCCTCTGCCCTTGCTGAACGCTTCGCAGACATGAAAGGGGCAACTGGATGCAGAGCGGAGGAGATGTTTACGGAGAGAGGAGGGGGAGAGCGTAGTCTTAAAACATTGCAACATCTGGTTAAGTACTGCTCAGTCCACTGCCAGGCTACCTAATTAGCACAACACTTGTGCCGGGAAATGAGCCTCACGATCGCACCATAAGCGCTGTGTGGCAGCTGGCGGATGCAGGGATAGAAGTGTACAAGGCGGCTGCCGTTACAAGCAGGAGGATAGCACTGTGTGTGTGCTAGCCAGCGTGGAGGGGGGGGTGCAAGACGGGGGGAGCAATTGATCCGCATGATTCTAGGAGGAAATGGTGCCCTGGTGACTATGAAGTCTTTTAAAGAGCATTTTTGTTCTGCAGCTTGAGGCTGCAAAACAGGGTTATTAAAAAAGTGCATGTTTTTCCCCTTTGTGATATAGAAAACAAAAAATGCAGCTCTTTAAGTTAACCCTTGCAGTGCCCAGAGGTGTTTGACATCACGCGGTGAATGCCCACGTTGCAAACGAAGAACTTTTATGGTCAGTGTTTTTAAGGTTTTAGAGGATTTGTTAGAATCATTTGTTGTTGGGATTTTTGTTGCTTTTTAAAACATTTTTACACAAAAACAAACTAATCGCTTGTTAGTGTATTTTTTTATTTATTTTTTAATAAACCATATATCGGGGGAAATTGATAAAGAAACTGCAAATTGTTGATTAAAAAGGCTGAACTGAAAAAATTCTTCATTCAACAATTTTTTATCAACCTAACTATTTTTGGCCTAAAACTTCCCTTACCAATTCTCTACAATTAACGGTTTAGTCAATAAACCCCACCAGGCACACAGAAAGTGGTAGCAAATAAGAAATCATTTGCAAATCTAATCTCCATGTTTTTAAATGTTAGCCTTTGCTGTTTCCACTGGCAGGCCATTCAAGGTATCTACTACCCTTTCTCACTCCAGAACTGATATTTAAGTTGAGCGCCCGCTGTTCCGAGAAGGTACGTGCATACGAAGATCCCAGCAATGAGCAGTTTGGGGGATATGCCGTCTCTGTTTCCTACCCTCCATCCATTTAAGATGAAAGGGAAGATTAAGTTTCTGGATTTCACGGAGTCCTCTGTTGCTTAACTCCTTACTTTGACAGTGAAACGTTGCCAAGTACTGCTTACTATCCCGCACGCTAAGTTTTAATTTGCAACATATCATGCCAACGCATATAATAAATACTCATTCCTACACCCCCAATAGCTGTGGTGGCGACATTTACAATTCTTTCTTTCTCCAGATACCCCATTAAAACTTCCATTTACATCATAGGATGTGAGTAAACATAAAAATATTTAAAAGATGCAAAATTATTTTTGGGTTTTGTTCCAGATCCAGAATCGCTATTCCCCACCTCATCGGTCGCCCATGGAACACCATCTCCTGTCTCGAGGACAAACAAACACGAGAGGAGGCTCTGACACACTGTGAACGCTTTACACCTTTAAGATCTTGTACACGTCAGGAAGGAAGCTTCTCTGTATTATTATCATGAAAGAATGTCGCTTACTCAGAATAATCTCACTAAAATCCCTCCTCCCTCCTGCAACCACTAACACGCACTCCTGGAATCCATTCCTCTACAATGACATCACAGTGACCAAACACTGCTCAGCACGTGCATTGGGATTGTTAGTACGTAGCCGAGAGGTCTCATGGAAATAATGAGACTAAGAGGTATAGGGCTGACATTGCATGTGGACCCCCCAAATTACAGGTACCTTTCCTCATCCATTTGAAAAATTAAGACTAGATTCTGATGTGGGCATGGACACGTATGAGCTGGAGAGGATGGAGCCAGCATTAATCCAAAACTAATACATTCGCATGCTTTCTATGATGTCGTCAAAATGTAGCCCCCAGAAATGTCCTTAACCAACCCGAAAGGAAGCAGCAGTTCCCTATATAGAGAAGTATATTCACTCAGCCCTCCCTGTGCCCAAAATACCAAACAAGTTTCCGTCAGTTCATTTTGAGGATGAATTCAATGCACTATGTATATATATATGATGGAGAGACAGACTCACTGGCAGTGTTAACCAGCACGATCACAGTTTGAGAGCTGGTTATATGATGGAGAGACAGACTCACTGGCAGTGTTAACCAGCACGATCACAGTTTGAGAGCTGGTTATATGATGGAGAGACAGACTCACTGGCAGTGTTAACCAGCACGATCACAGTTTGAGAGCTGTTTATATGATGGAGAGACAGACTCACTGGCAGTGTTAACCAGCACGATCACAGTTTGAGAGCTGGTTATATGATGGAGAGACAGACTCACTGGCAGTGTTAACCAGCACGATCACAGTTTGAGAGCTGGTTATATGATGGAGAGACAGATTCACTGGCAGTGTTAACCAGCACGATCACAGTTTGAGAGCTGTTTATATGATGGAGAGACAGACTCACTGGCAGTGTTAACCAGCACGATCACAGTTTGAGAGCTGTTTATATGATGGAGAGACAGACTCACTGGCAGTGTTAACCAGCACGATCACAGTTTGAGAGCTGTTTATATGATGGAGAGACAGACTCACTGGCAGTGTTAACCAGCACGATCACAGTTTGAGAGCTGGTTATATGATGGAGAGACAGACTCACTGGCAGTGTTAACCAGCACGATCACAGTTTGACAG
The DNA here is from genome assembly GCF_036172605.1 of Pelobates fuscus. Classification (NCBI taxonomy): domain Eukaryota; kingdom Metazoa; phylum Chordata; class Amphibia; order Anura; family Pelobatidae; genus Pelobates; species Pelobates fuscus. Next base: position 14,562,431 of record NC_086323.1, on the reverse strand, counting down.
CTGGTTATATGATGGAGAGACAGACTCACTGGCAGTGTTAACCAGCACGATCACAGTTTGAGAGCTGGTTATATGATGGAGAGACAGATTCACTGGCAGTGTTAACCAGCACGATCACAGTTTGAGAGCTGGTTATATGATGGAGAGACAGATTCACTGGCAGTGTTAACCAGCACGATCACAGTTTGAGAGCTGGTTATATGATGGAGAGACAGATTCACTGGCAGTGTTAACCAGCACGATCACAGTTTGAGAGCTGGTTATATGATGGAGAGACAGATTCACTGGCAGTGTTAACCAGCACGATCACAGTTTGAGAGCTGGTTATATGATGGAGAGACAGACTCACTGGCAGTGTTAACCAGCACGATCACAGTTTGAGAGCTGGTTATATGATGGAGAGACAGATTCACTGGCAGTGTTAACCAGCACGATCACAGTTTGAGAGCTGGTTATATGATGGAGAGACAGATTCACTGGCAGTGTTAACCAGCACGATCACAGTTTGAGAGCTGGTTATATGATGGAGAGACAGACTCACTGGCAGTGTTAACCAGCACGATCACAGTTTGAGAGCTGGTTATATGATGGAGAGACAGATTCACTGGCAGTGTTAACCAGCACGATCACAGTTTGAGAGCTGGTTATATGATGGAGAGACAGATTCACTGGCAGTGTTAACCAGCACGATCACAGTTTGAGAGCTGGTTATATGATGGAGAGACAGACTCACTGGCAGTGTTAACCAGCACGATCACAGTTTGAGAGCTGGTTATATGATGAAGAGACAGATTCACTGGCAGTGTTAACCAGCACGATCACAGTTTGAGAGCTGGTTATATGATGGAGAGACAGACTCACTGGCAGTGTTAACCAGCACGATCACAGTTTGAGAGCTGGTTATATGATGGAGAGACAGATTCACTGGCAGTGTTAACCAGCACGATCACAGTTTGAGAGCTGGTTATATGATGGAGAGACAGACTCACTGGCAGTGTTAACCAGCACGATCACAGTTTGAGAGCTGGTTATATGATGGAGAGACAGACTCACTGGCAGTGTTAACCAGCACGATCACAGTTTGAGAGCTGGTTATATGATGGAGAGACAGACTCACTGGCAGTGTTAACCAGCACGATCACAGTTTGAGAGCTGGTTATATGATGGAGAGAAAGATTCACTGGCAGTGTTAACCAGCACGATCACAGTTTGAGAGCTGGTTATATGATGGAGAGACAGATTCACTGGCAGTGTTAACCAGCACGATCACAGTTTGAGAGCTGGTTATATGATGGAGAGACAGACTCACTGGCAGTGTTAACCAGCACGATCACAGTTTGAGAGCTGGTTATATGATGAAGAGACAGATTCACTGGCAGTGTTAACCAGCACGATCACAGTTTGAGAGCTGGTTATATGATGGAGAGACAGACTCACTGGCAGTGTTAACCAGCACGATCACAGTTTGAGAGCTGGTTATATGATGGAGAGACAGATTCACTGGCAGTGTTAACCAGCACGATCACAGTTTGAGAGCTGGTTATATGATGGAGAGACAGACTCACTGGCAGTGTTAACCAGCACGATCACAGTTTGAGAGCTGGTTATATGATGGAGAGACAGACTCACTGGCAGTGTTAACCAGCACGATCACAGTTTGAGAGCTGGTTATATGATGGAGAGACAGATTCACTGGCAGTGTTAACCAGCACGATCACAGTTTGACAGCTGGTTATATGATGGAGAGACAGATTCACTGGCAGTGTTAACCAGCACGATCACAGTTTGAGAGCTGGTTATATGATGGAGAGACAGATTCACTGGCAGTGTTAACCAGCACGATCACAGTTTGACAGCTGGTTATATGATGGAGAGACAGACTCACTGGCAGTGTTAACCAGCACGATCACAGTTTGAGAGCTGGTTATATGATGGAGAGACAGATTCACTGGCAGTGTTAACCAGCACGATCACAGTTTGAGAGCTGGTTATATGATGGAGAGACAGATTCACTGGCAGTGTTAACCAGCACGATCACAGTTTGAGAGCTGGTTATATGATGGAGAGACAGACTCACTGGCAGTGTTAACCAGCACGATCACAGTTTGAGAGCTGGTTATAAAGGTGACAGACTGGTAAGGAACGTGGGGGGTTACAGAAGCGACTTAATTCCGGTTAAGATAACTGTTGGAACCGCATTATAATACTTAAAGACAGAAGCACTTCCAGTGTCACACGTTCTGCCACCTTGGCTGTAAATATCATACGAACTCCAAGCAGCGACGTTCAGACACTGTATATCCAGATTTATAAAGATATTTGGAGAACAGCCGGCTAACATTGTGATTCTTTGGATCGCACACATATCTATGGATCAGACTGAAAAGTAATGTCAAGAGGGAACAAACATAAAATCCTGCTTATCCAACATATCACCTCTAACTCTCATCACCCTCACCCCCTAATGACTCTAATTAGGGGCTCAGGTGAACCCACTCTGCTATAAGAGATGCTCGTTTTTGTTGTTGCCATTTTTTGATAGTTTTGCTTATACTGAAACGTCTGTTTTGCTTCTTAAATACAAACTGCACAGGAAAATACTTAATATTCTCATTGAGATTTACAAATATCATATCTTGCACTGGTTATTTGGCATCCAAATAATTACTGCATTTATTTATTTTACTGTTCGAGCCTTTACCGCTTCCACAAGCAGGCAATTCATTGTAACTACTACTCTTTCTCTATAGTAGGATTCATCACTTTCCAGAACTGGCTTTCCTCTTTTTGCGTTAGATATAGTGTATTCTAATGTCATTTTTTTTTTTAATATGTATATCTATAATTAAAACATATTAACCTATTCAGCCTATCAGCTGCCTGGGAACAAACGTGGGTTAATGCAAATCTACTTCCTTAACTGTTCCAGTGCTGGAGAGCAAGCAAAAAAAAATAAAGTGAAAATCTAGGCTTTAAAAATGTTTTGTAACAAGATGCAAACATGTATATTAAAATACATCCCTCATCCCAAGTCTGAAACGTACTTAGTATTAGTCTCAAAACCATGGTGGACAAGAAGAGTGTTTTAGAGATCAATTTATGGGGAGCCGAGGGTCTCCCATTGCCCACACTCCAAAAAAAACAACCCAGTCTTTAGACATTCAGGGCACGAATTTGGCATCGACAGAGCCATACTCAGCCAAGCTTGGGCAGATGGGCGTCCAACCGTACGTCTTTCTCCAGCCCTTCTCTGAGCGTTGCCAGGAAAAATAACCCTATCCACGGCTAGAACAGCAGCGAGGAGGTTCATGCTAATGGACTTGCGGTCAATGCAAGCACAGCTTGGACGTGGAGTTGCCAGTGATCTTGGGAAAATCCCCTATCCGCACTTAACAAGAGATTATTAGCATTCCGTCCCATTCTCTCTGCTGGAGGTGTTAGAACACAATCAACACTTAGACGTATGGAGACTAAAAACACTAGAAATATACCGTAGATTTATATCGGGGTGAAAATCTTCATATAATTATATGCTGGACAATTACACTACATGACACATTAAAACAAACAAAACTGAGACCCTGGGTTGCAGAGCCAGTCTTGGTTCTCTAAGGCCAACATCCCAATAGTTTTAGTTTTTGTTTAATGAACGTGTAATGATACAGTTAAGATTGTGTATCGTTGAGCATTCTGAAATGTATTATCATCAAAAACCTGGATACTAATTATTACTTCTAACCTAAAAAGAAATGTAAAAAAAATGGGTCAGGCTCTTTCAAGTTCAACCTATGGGTCGAAGGTGATTTAGTGATTTTCGATAACTCAGATGTTTTCATTTCAGTCTTGCAAACACTTTACCCAGACTCCCAACCACTGAATAGAACCCGAGGTGTCTCTGCCATTATGGTCACAGCAGCCTCAGGGTATTGTAACAGGACCTGTCATTCCAAGGGTTTAAATGGCTCTATGGCCTGTAGAGGGTGTCTCTCGATCACGGAGCAGGATTTACAAGGGATAGTGGTATTTACGGCTGCTGAGATTGGTATAGGTACACGAGGCTTAATCGCCAGCATTTTTTTAGTAGTGGAAAGTTAACGTGGTGTCTAATTCAAGCAGACAGCCCAGGAAAGTAGCTCCGTCTAGAGAGAAGAAGCAGGACATCTCAATTACCCTCTGCGGCGTCGTAACGGTAAGACACTTCGCTACGGAAGACAGAAAATCCAAAGCTTCACTTTACGGAGAGAAAAGAAATTTACACGCCGGAGAGGGAGAGTGGAAAAAAAATGAACAAAAGTATTTCTTTGGTTTAAAAATTATCCGTAAGCTCCTATGGGAGTTTTTATCATCTGCGCTGTGTGTGTGTGTGTCATTTTTTATGCCAGGCTAGCTGCGAATGTCAGGATATATTTTGCTGCTGTCGACTGTGGCTGCATCTTTGTTAAATGACTCTGCGTGGAGTTTTTTATGAGGGAGGGGGGTTCATTTTTAATGTATTTTCTTAACAGTCCAGCGTATCCTAAAAAAATAAACTGCAACGTTACACGCTCTGCGGAAACAATCATTGTGGCATTGAAAGAGAAGGAGACCGTTCTAAAATACTAAGCATGAATTAGTTCTGAGTTATATAAACAGGCAAGAAAGCGGGCTATTTACTAAACTGTGTAGAACTATTATGTCAAACTAACAGCGCTAGAAAAATTCCCCTACTCAATTATTTTATATACCGTAAATAAATTGCAATTCGCTCGTCAGTTCTTCAATATCACAGTTTAGTAAATTATCCCCCTGAGTTTGTTAGAACCCATTGCAGAGATGATTTAAAGTCACAGTATTCCATTTAGTATTTCTTTAGTACAACGCGTAAGAGTGTAAGATTTCATAGTAAGGCTACCTGAAGCTCCCATGACCCTTAGCCAGACTGATATCTACTTACCCATTACAGAATCTATTTTAATTAAAGCTACATTGCAGATAACAACTTTGTCTTTGCTTCCTCGACTTTTTCATTTAGTGTTTTTGGTGTTTTGTGTTTTTAGTTTTACATATTTTTATATTCCTATTCAGTAAATCTATTCAATAAAGTAGTGGTTAGGTGACAAATGAAATTCAAAGCAGAAGCACTTTTGTGTTCTGGGTGACTTCACTGCCCCATGATGCCTCAGGTACCTTAACGCATGCTCAGTAATCTACAGAGAAACACCATGTGAGTGCATTCCTTCATTAGCGCCATACGGCCCACTAGCCATGCTTCGGAGCAGTAGGGGTTAATCTGGTTGACATACTGTGCCGGCAGAGCCTGTCAATTAGAAAAATTTAAACTAGGAATATTTGAAAAATATTACATTTTTAGATACTTTTTTAGTTAATTTTAGTAAACTATTCTGATTTAAAAAAATCACACTGGTGACAATTTTGCTTTAAGCCACAAGCAGTTTATATTCATGAAATTTCCAAATTGGGGTATTTCAAGATTTTGTTTCCTACAAGGATATATTAGTACTGGTTCTGATGCCAACCAAGCTCTGTATGTATGTATATATCTGTCTATTTGTCTACCTTGAGATGCACAGAGTAACGTTTTCAAGCCACTTTAAACCCCTCATATCTACCTTCAGCCTAGGTTAGCCTCTAATGGTCCAGAAAAGATCCATCAAATGCATAAAGAAGCAATCTTCTTAAAATAAAAGTGTTATTTGCAAGTTACACATTAAATTTAGTGTTAGCGTTTTGGGCCTCAGAACGACTCACTGCAGATCTTCAGGATTGATGCAGACTCAACTAAACTGTAGGTATATCCCAGTTAACGAGAGGTCTCTACCCACAATAAACGACCATCATTGACCCAATTTCCTGCTGTTATTCTGACTGCCATCATCAACTGTCTCTCTCTATGCACTAAAAGTATATAAGAGACTATGTTACAATTTTAACTATAAACCCCAAACTCACACCCAGCTTATTGTTGGAGCTGGTGGGCGTTAGAATCCTATGGAATAAAAAAAAAGATACTGGATTTAATATTTCACTCTGGAATGAAATAGTTCCAGAATTGGTCACAATTTGCAGCGCCTAGTCTAATGAATTTGCTGGTGATATAATTTATTTAAATATTTACAAGACCAACATTTCTAAATTCTAAATAGAAACATGAATTAAATAATCCTGAAAGAGTAGATGAGTTTAGTATTTTCACAATCCATGAGAAATGCTATTTAGTGATCCCTTTGTTGATGCAGATTGATAATATGTGTTTAGTGAGTCGTCTCCAATCGAAGCCTCAACAATTCAAAGCAAACACAAGCATACAGTGAGTGTAATAAAACATATTAAATAGTACTTACATCTATCATTGCGATCCTCAGGGCTGGACGAGGTTTCTCTGTCTGATATCAGGCCGGACACAGCAAAAAGTTTTTTCCCTGTGTCGTCCACTTTGAGTCCCCCAGGAGACCCCGTAGGGATCTGAGCCCCAAATTCATACTCCTTCCCATCCGCATCAGAGAAGCGCAGGTGAGGGGAGTCATTTTCATGGCAGCTTTTGAGTCGTTTGGCTGGAGTAAAGGCTGACTGGTAGCTTTCACGTTCCTCAGGGGAGGTGAAAGGCCGGAAGGCGCCCACACCACTATGATTGAGCATGCTGATTGGAGAGCAGTCCAAGTTGGGCGGGGCAAATTGAGGGTGCAGATGAAGTAGAGAAGGTGGAAAGTCACGGTTTTGAAAAGGTCCGGGAACCCCTCCTTGGCGATGATACATGGAGGTGAAAGTGTAGGAACCATTGGTGAATGGAATGTGGACTTCTTTATCCACTGACACCGGCACTCCAAAAGGTCTCGGTTGTTGGCAAGGTATGGATGCATCACGGCTTGCTTCGGCAGTGGAAGCCAAGACCATCAGTGCTGGTGATGCCAGAGGGTTGGGGAGGAATGAAGAGTTCTCCATCTTAAAAGCAGCCCGGTGAAGATCCATTGCGGATTTGTTGGCTCTTGCCGGGTCAAAGGATAGGGTGAAGACTCCTCTGGGGGCTGGCGCAACCAGAGCTGGGAAAAATATGGGCTCCGTCACTGCATTTTTCCTCTACAAACCCTGTATCCCAAAAACAAAGAGAAAGGAGACAAAACAGAGATGGTTGAGGCCGTGATGTTAAAAGCAACTCTTAAGATATAATCAGTAAGAAAGTCTTAGTCTTGTTTGCAATATTTCCATTTAGAGTATCAGGAGCCAACAGGTCTACACTATTATGAATCTAAGACATCCATGATGCTGTGGGTGAAGTAGAAAAGCATCATGGGAGATAAAGCTCTATAAAAATGTGCCATGTTACAAAATAAGCAACTCTCTCTCCTAGTTTATTCAACAGTCACACAGCTGGCCGCCAACAGGTTTCGAGTCAGATGGACGAGATGCGCATTGTCACACAGGGGTAGGAGGCAAGTCTCATACCCTTTTATTGCCTAGAGGCCTGACTGCAATATAGCATATATTTTAATATTATGTAAAATTTCCATCTGACATGGATTCATCCTACTACTAAATTATAATCGTATAACATTTGCTATTTTTTTCTCACCTGTTGGTTTCTAGACTTTGCTAGGTTTCCCCCCCCCAAAAAAAATTATATCCGAGAATATAAAAAATAAAATAAAATAAAATCTATTTTTTCCTTTTTTTAAAGCTCCAATGTAAATAAATGTAAAAAAAAAATCTGTATTATTTATAAAGTGCCCACTTACTCATTTCCACTTTGAAATGTGTATTTTTTTTTAACTATTATTTTTTTAACTTTCTAATTACTTTTTACATTGTCGCTGAGTTTATTATACAGTCTGTTGAGAGTTTTATTTAGTCAAATAAATTAAACAAAATTACATTTTGCAGAATTAAGGAATTAACACAGCCTTAAGAAGAATGTGCACTAAAAAAAATCGAGACATTGGATTTTTTTTATATATATATATATATATTTCATAAAATAAATACTTTTTTTATTTTTCAGTAAAGGTGCATATTTGTATTCTGAAAATAATTGTTAAAAATGTGTCAAATGTAGAGAGTCCCTTCGCATATTAAGCTGTTTTGCTTTGTTCTGTAAATATATATTTGTACAACCATTTATTCTAAATAACCAGATGTCTAAACTGAAAAAAATAATGATATATATCCAGATAGCGATGTATTGGCTCATTCATTGCAGACATATCAGATGGCAATAATGTGTTAACCCTTCTTGTGTATCCAACACCCAAGTAAAGGTTTATATGCGAGGGTTACTTACAGAAGGGGGCAGAACTAAATGATGTTGTCTTGGTTAATGGATAGGCGTAGGGTATAGATTGAGGAGGCAGTCAGATAAGACTTAGAAGAATAAATTACTAAATCACCTTCCTTGTTAAACAAAGTCTGCGCAGGGGCCAATGAGCGATAATCCCTTTCTACTTTCAAAACAGATTTCGTTTGCATTGCTGATGGCTCTTCCCTATGTCTGTGCTGCAGCAACAATCAGTACTCGGCTCATTTTCATCATCGGACTGTGCCATACTAAATCAGATATTTTTTTTTTTTTTTGCTGGTATGTTTTACACAGTTAGTCTCTACCTAGACACGTTCCATGCATCGCCGCCCCGCACTAAGCACCCAGGATAATAAGACTAAGCAATCGCAGGTTTAAATATTTTTTTTTTAAGGTATACAAGGTATCGGTCCGAAGGAAGCTTGGGGGAGCAGTAATACTTGGTGCCCAAAGGGTTAATGTAAATCTGCTGCTGAAAAAATAAATTAGTCTAGAAATAATAACACACTGGAAATTCAAACGTAGAAAAATATAACAAACGGACACATACACCAGAAATTTCTACTATACTGTCAATGAAGATTGTCATGGAGAGGGAAAGTTTGGGGATTTCTCCAGTTTAAGATTTACCTATATAATTTGAAATAGATAAAATAATGCGTAGTAAGGCCTTAATTTAGAAAAAATTACAAACTTTTTTTAGCAAAAAAATTATTGAAAAACCTAGAGAAGGATACCGGAAATACTGTTAAAAAAAATGATAATAAACAACAGAGAATGAGAAACCCAAGGTTGATGCCGTATGTATTTCTGTTGGGTGGGTTAGCACCCGTCATGTAAACAAACCAGAAGAAATACTGGAACGGAGCACAAAACACCTCTCAACATATTGCTTTTTTCTTTGGAGGCTAATAAAACATCTTTTTTTTTTAACTTTATCATATAAAACCAGCACTGCCTTTTAAATCAAAGCACGCGCGTTTAATAGTGAACATGAAAGGCTGTACGTTAAACTCTGAAACAAGACTGAGACTAGTAATTTGGAACGGGTCTAACTGGAAAACGGTACCACGGACAGACACTTAAAAACAAAGTCATCTATTTCGGATTATTTTATTAGCCACGTCGCCCATTGTTTGGCATCAGGAATTCAAATGATAAGTCTGTGTGCAACAGGTTCAGCCAAACCGACATGTAGGAAGGAGAAACGAGTCCTGAAATCTGCAGAGGTGTTAGCCTCCTGGTTATGGGAGAAAAATCTTTCTTTTATTCTAATTATTTCTCAGACTGATTCTCACAATAATTTTTTTTTTTTTTTTTTTAAAATAGAAAAATGTTCTGAATTTCTCCTTTGCTTTTTACAGATTTTTGACCTTTGACAACTGCCCTCACCAGGGAATTTCCACTGAGAAGTAAACGGTTAAATCTGCCCTCTCTCACACACACACACACATATATATATATATTTATTTTATTTTAATTTTATTTTTTAACCCTTTGGGCTACAAAGTGGTGAGCGTGTCTGGCCAATCTTATTTAACAGCATATTGTCCAGCATTTCTTTCATCCCTTCCTTAAAATCAGTTCACTTGCTGGTACATTGTAGTCTTCTCTAAGAATACACGATATGGACATAACATATCCCACAGAATCAGAAATAAGGATACACGGCTTCTAGGAGCCATCTGAAGCGACAGACAAGCTAAATGTCTTCTAAATAGGAACGCAAGCAAACATACAATAATATCAGTTACATACACCATTGGTATAACTATTACAACAGCACGCGTGATCTAATCTACACTAGGGTACATGCATGTGTTGTGTGATTTTAAGTGTGTGTTCAAATATATAAATTATAACAGAGAGACAGAGTGCAGGATAGACAGACAGACAGACAGACAGAGAAAAGTAGAAATATCTCTCTCTCTCTCTCTCTCTCTCATTTTGTCATTTGCTCCTGCTCTCGCTATATATGTACACACACACATGCACAAACATATATGTAGACAGGCACACAAAATTTAAATAAAAAACAATCTACGTAGGAGTACATTTTTTAAATCTGCTAGGTTGCAAACCAGACGTCAGCTGTAGATTTTGATAGTTGATTGGAGGTAGGACCTTTGGACTAGAAGATTATCAGCTCCGACAGGTGATACTAAAAGACCCGTACTGTTTAGTGAGCTGTTCTACCTCTGGCACACGGAGTAATTGTATGTTTAAGAGGGACACTAACATTGCCTCCTCATTTGGCACCCTTCCTAGCACATATCAACCCTAAATGAACACATTATATATTCCTCATTAACTTATTTTCCCTTCTTCAAATTTTAAATAACTTTCTCATCAAGTTTAGGCATCAAAGAAAGAGAGAAGTGTTAAAGATATTGTGTGATACCAACACCAGCGGTGACCTTGACATATTTCGTGACACAATGTTCTAAAATTAGATCATTTTAAATTCACTTCTTTTCAATCCGTTGATATATGTGCATAATAATGTTTATTAATATGAATAAATATTGAAGTAACAAACTGAATATCATTTTTTACGTTATCTATTTATCGTCTGATCTTAGAAACATATAATATTGTAGGAGATCACAGCTGATCAAACTAAAATATAAATTTTTTATATACGAGAATATGCTAAATTTGGATATATATCATTTAAAAAAGGAAGTTTATGCATATCCAGTGCTTCTTCTAAACGGCACTTTGTTCAACCAGAAATCACAAACTGTGATTCGACATTGCAGTAGAATTTTTAGCGTCATTAAATAAGGAAAATTAATACACATTTGTGATATTTACAAGATCATCAGAATTTATAGAAAATGAACCTCTCAAATTTTTCATCAACATCTTTTGCCATGGTATCCACGGTAGATTGAAAGGATGCTACGCTTGCAAACCGCAGTCCTTATGGAGATCTATAGTTAATACACTCGCAATGTCAAGATGTCATCTTCTTAAACACAGCACCCTATATAAGAAAACCAACAGAGCGTCTTAATTAAAAAAATATGGATTGCAGGATAATCAGAAAGAAGTGAGCAACCAATGTCTCCGAAGACATAGCAGGAGTAACCGCAGGAAAACGATACATATTCCTGCCAGTATGCTGATTTTTTTTAATTTAGCACCCAGTGCAAAATCCAGATTAAAATAACTCCGGTTATTGATCCGGGCAGTGGGATTGACATTAATTTTAGTTCACTTCTCACTTTGCAAAAGGATCAATAGCAAGTAATGAGAGCTGACAACCACGGTGAAAGGAGGTAAGAGAACTCACAGACAGCAATCGAAAACATCTACCAGATATATCATCAGCTACTTTTCCCGAGCAAGAGGCAAACTCAGGATCTACAGCAGAATTGTCTTTGCTGAATTAACTGAACAAGATTGGAAGGATGTGTCTCCAAAAAGGATAGAATTTCCACATTACCGTAGAATATAAAATACAACAACCACACACAACAACAACAAAAAATATATATAGACACACAACAGCTTATTACAAATTATGCAGGATACCCGACTAAATTAAATCACCCCTTAGATTTTATTTTATTCTGCATGATATTTGAATTAAATAATATTTTCAACAAATATAAAATAAAAAAAGTCAACTACGTGATTAGCACCCAACACATTAACCAATAGTAATTTAAAGACTGCAATAAGTGAAATAAGCTTTTATTAAACGTCATACAAAAACAAATATTGCATTAATTGCAAGAATATATTATTTAGTAGATTGGATAGAGCGGGGATAAATAAATAATCATTTCTAACAAGTAGAGTTATTTAAAGCCTTCTGGAATTTTTGTAAGGATTGTGTGTTTTTAAAGCATGGATCTAAACAAATTGTTTTTAAAATACCGAATTCAGAAGCTGCTTTGTATGAAATCAAAGGACCCAATAAAACTTTGCCCAAGCATACAAAAATCTGTTTGAAATGTTTAAAAGAATAAAAAAAATTTATAAAGACTTTGAGCAATTTACTTATTGGCATTGAATGTAAATAATTAAAAAGCAAATATAGACCCTTTACACACAACAGGTTGCATTTCTGTGGTCAGATAATTATATGCAAAGACTGGGATATGAATAAACACATTGTCCTAAATTTAAAGAAAAACAGCTTAATAAAAACTACATTCTTTCATGTTCCCTATAAAATAGTTCTCGGCAAAATAAAAATCAGATTACTTTACATCAGGTCCTAATTTAAAGTTTTTAAACATGTTTTGGGATATTGCAGTCAATAGTAAATTAGCTTAAACTAAAAATCAAAATATGAAAAAGGACAGAATATATCTGAATTATTTTATGCTACCAGATACAATAAATATTAGTTTTTATTATTTTTACTTTTTTTAAATACATGTTTTTACAGGTTGGTAACAGCTGAAATTTTTTATTTTATTTTTTAAATACATTCAGCCATATCTATTTTATTAACATTTATTTTGATAGATGGATAGCAAACAAAATAAATAATTTTTACTAAAACACCAATATATTGTCAGGGTTTTTTTTTTTGCCAAAAACTAGAAGCCAAATATTTTCAATAACGATCACAATAAAGACCAAAAAACAAACTTGTCATGTGTGCAATGACACGGCAGGCAAGAAGAGTATTTATCTTTTTTTTTTTTCTTTTTTTTTCTGCAGGTAATTAGGGTTAAATATTTAAGGAACTGTGAGGTTTTATTTTAAAATTAAATAAATTTGCATAGATATGATGTAGTCAAAAAAATAGAGAAAGAGATCGATCTGCATAAAGTTCTAAAACCACAGATACAATGAAACAAGCTGGCTCCTAAATTGTTGGTGGGTGAAGAATCGGTGTTTGCAGACAAGGAATTCTCTGTCTCGTCCTTTTTTGCTTCGGTTCCCCCTACTAAATATTAGCTGTTATCCTGATCTATGAACATTATAATAAATGTAGTTTATCCCGCCCGAGTAGAATACTGTAGGCTCTCGAAAACATATTTACGAATAAGTAAATAAAATTTAGAATGCTGTTGCTCAAATCAACCCTTTAAAAGATCCCCTCACTCTTAAAAGAATAGGGACTTAATGTGATTTTAAAAAACATCACCCCATCCTTCAGGTGCAATGTAATATAAATGTGATTAAAATAAATAACCACATCTTTCAGATTAAACGAAATATCCACTCGATTTTGAGAATATAATACATAGTCACACACTTTTTATAAAATAAAATCCTAGCCAACATTTGCAATATATTTGTGCGTCCGATCACGGTGTTATCTGCATTAGAATTTATTCCAATGTTTTAACTAGGGGTTGTTGTAACATTTCTGATTTAATAAGATAATTCATATTACTGTGCCGAGTGAAATTCTAGAATTTCTCCCCCCCCTCCCAAAAAAAGACAATAAATGATACATCTCGCAGCTGGTCCTATGTCCCTTCCATCAGGTGTTTATCTCCCTTACAAAGAAAATGCATTGGGGACAATTATTTAAACTGTTTCACCCAACACACACACAAAAAGATAAAGGCCTAACGAAACAGTCCGTCCCAAACAAAGGTCTCCTGCAGAAAGGAGGATGCTAGAACCGTTGAAATGTATTGCAACAATCACTTCAAATGAGCGTTTCCTGTGTGGCAGGACAAGGCTGTGTGGCTAGCCCTAATCATTTCATTGTGGCCAAACAGATGTTTTTTTATATGTATCTTGATCACAAGGTGAGGAATTTGCTTCCCATCGGGTATTTAAGCTCAATTCACACACTTCCCTCTTGAATTTTATTTTTAAAACTTAACAACAATTCCAAGAAGGTTCCCGCTGAGTGGATATGTGCCTTCTCAGGACTTCCAGGAAGGAAAAAGCAAAAAAAAAAGTGGCAACATTGTAACCCAGATCCCCTTAACTCAGTGGATTAACATAGCTGGGAGTGCAGGCGTTTAGCCAGACGTAGAGGGGTAATGAGACAGACACCCCACATTACTCCCCAGCCAAGGGGGCACTAACGAAATAGAGCAAATATTTAGAATAACTCTCTATATTGCGTTAGAGTTCAGAGGAGAAAATGAGGATTTCACCTGCAGATGGAATCCCAGTATTGTAAATATATATCTGGATGGATGGAGAGATAGATAGATAGATAGATAGATAGATAGATAAAATATTATTAAATTATAATGCTTTAATAATAAATTACAATCTCCAGATGGAAACCCATGTTTGTAGGTATACATCAATATACATATACCTACATCCAATAACAGGCAGCCAGATATCCTGATTTATATTTATTTTTGCAAACACAATGATTTCTATGAACAATGATGTCTAATTTCCACAAAATAATATATATCTATATACATCTGCAAATAAATAAACAAAAAGTGATATAAAATGAAATGGAACTCTCAGTGTGGAATGAATGGCTCAACTCTCATCACCACACCTGGTCCCATTCTCCTTAGTTGGGGTCTTGGCATCCCACACAGCACCAATAGCTGTATTGCTGGGATGCCCCCCTCCAGTAATATATGGGTCCTGACATGCCTCCTTAGTGCAACATTTGGTTCCAGACATGCCCCTTCCAATAACAGCTGGGTCCTGGGATACCCCTGCAATACATTTTGGGATATTGGGATGACCCCTATATAACATTTGGTGTATATGGATAGCCCTCCAGTAATATTGTGGGTCCTTGAATGCTCCCTCCAGTAATATTTGGGGTGCTGAGCTGCCCCCTTCTGTAAAATCTGGGGATACTGGATGCCCCCTTCTGTATAATCTGGGATTACTGGATGCCCCCTCCAGACATATTTGAGGTCCCAAGATGCCCCCTCCATAAAAATTTAGGGTCCTGGGATGACCTCTCCAGAAATAGTTGGGGTCCTGGCATGCCCCCTCCAGAAATGTGCGGGGTTCTGGGATTCCCCCTCCAGTAATATTTGGGGTCTCCAGTAATATTTGGGATCCTGACATGTACCCTCCAGTAATATTTGGGATCTCCAGTAATATTTGGGGTCCTGACATGCCCCCTCCAGTAATATTTGGGGTCTCCAGTAATATTTGGGATCCTGGCATGCCCCCTCCAGTAATATTTGGGGTCCTGACATGCCCCCTCCAGTAATATTTGGGGTCTCCAGTAATATTTGGGATCCTGGCATGCCCCCTCCAGTAATATTTGGGGTCCTGGCATGCCCCCCCCCCAGTAATATTTGGGATCCTGGCATGCCCCCTCTAGTAACATTTGGGATCCTGGCATGCCCCCTCCAGTACTAGCAGGTAGTAATCTTTGCCCCCTGGTGCACACTGTGCTGGGGGCTTCCTATAAACCTGCATTTTGTTCTTTGCCATAAAATAAAAGCACAGGATGTACAATGTTACCAGCAGTCACAAGCTGCAAACTTGCCCCAGAAAGTTGCACTTTGTCCCCTGACAGGCACAGCCCGGTCTCCCCAAGGCTCAGGTACCCACACAGCCTGCTGCCAGGACCCAGGATCCCAAAAGTTCTGCCTCCCAGTGCCCAGTGCCAGCTGTACTTACCGTGAGAATGAGGCTGAGCTGTGTCCCTGGACTCCTGTCTCCCGGTCTGTCTTCCTTTACATGTGCAGATGGGAGAGCCTCAGCTGAACACACACACATGCACACAGCCCAGCACTGTGTGAGAGGGCTGTCTCCTCTCTGAGCCTGCAAATACCAGTGACTGTACTCTCAGAGGGGGACTGTGGCAGCTCTATCTCTCCCTCTCTCTCTCCCCCTCTCTCTCTCTCTCTCACTGCACTGAATACATTAGGGTACAAAAGGAGGATGGGAAAATGAAGCCCACATCCAGGGATGTCCTACAAGACAAACTTGGATTGCTGCATGTACTGTCCCCTAATCTGTGCCTTCCTTATAACCTGTCTGGTACATGCAGTGTCCCCTAATCTGTGCCTTCCTTATAACCTGTCTGGTACACGCAGTGTCCCCTAATCTGTGCCTTCCTTGTAACCTGTGTCTGGTACACGCAGTGTCCCCTAATCTGTGCCTTCCTTGTAACCTGTGTCTGGTACATGCAGTGTCCCCTAATCTGTGCCTTCCTTGTAACCAGTGTCTGGTACATGCAGTGTCCCCTAATCTGTGCCTTCCTTGTAACCTGTGTCTGGTACACGCAGTGTCCCCTAATCTGTGCCTTCCTTGTAACCTGTGTCTGGTACATGCAGTGTCCCCTAATCTGTGCCTTCCTTGTAACCTGTGTCTGGTACACGCAGTGTCCCCTAATCTGTGCCTTCCTTATAACCTGTCTGGTACATGCAGTGTCCCCTAATCTGTGCCTTCCTTGTAACCTGTGTCTGGTACATGCAGTGTCCCCTAATCTGTGCCTTCCTTGTAACCTGTGTCTGGTACACGCAGTGTCCCCTGATCTGTGCCTTCCTTGTAACCTGTGTCTGGTACACGCAGTGCCCCCTGATCTGTGCCTTCCTTGTAACCTGTGTCTGGTACACGCAGTGTCCCCTGAACTGTGCCTTCCTTGTAACCTGTGTCTGGTACACGCAGTGTCCCCTGATCTGTGCCTTCCTTGTAACCTGTGTCTGGTACACACGGAGTCACCTGATCTGTGCCTTCCTTGTAACCTGTGTCTGGTACACGCAGTGTCCCCTGAACTGTGCCTTCCTTGTAACCTGTGTCCGGTACACGCAGTGTCCCCTGATCTGTGCCTTCCTTGTAACCTGTGTCTGGTACATGCAGTGTCCCCTGATCTGTGCCTTCCTTGTAACCTGAGTCCGTTACACGCTGAGTTCCCTGATCTGTGCCTTCCTTGTAACCTGTGTCTAGTACACGCAGTGCCCCCTGATCTGTGCCTTCCTTGTAACCTGTGTCTGGTACACACTGAGTCCCCTGATCTGTGCCTTCCTTGTAACCTGTGTCTGGTACACGCAGTGTCCCCTGATCTATGCCTTCCTTGTAACCTGTGTCTGGTACACACTGAGTCCCCTGATCTGTGCCTTCCTTGTAACCTGTGTCGTACACACAGTGTCCCCTAATCTGTGCCTTCCTTGTAACCTGTGTCTGGTACACACTGAGTCCCCTGATCTATGCCTTCCTTGTAACCTGTGTCTGGTACACACAGTGTCCCCTGATCTGTGCCTTCCTTGTAACCTGTGTCGTACACACAGTGTCCCCTAATCTGTGCCTTCCTTGTAACCTGTGTCTGGTACACGCAGTGCCCCCTGATCTGTGCCTTCCTTGTAACCTGTGTCTATTACACGCAGTGTCCCCTGATCTGTACCTTCCTTGTAACCTGTGTCTGGTACACGCACTGCCCCCTGATCTGTGCCTTCCTTGTAACCTGTGTCTGGTACATGCAGTGTCCCCTAATCTGTGCCTTCCTTGTAACCTGTGTCTGGTACATGCAGTGTCCCCTGATCTGTGCCTTCCTTGTAACCTGAGTCCGTTACACGCTGAGTTCCCTGATCTGTGCCTTCCTTGTAACCTGTGTCTAGTACACGCAGTGCCCCCTGATCTGTGCCTTCCTTGTAACCTGTGTCTGGTACACACTGAGTCCCCTGATCTGTGCCTTCCTTGTAACCTGTGTCTGGTACACGCAGTGTCCCCTGATCTATGCCTTCCTTGTAACCTGTGTCTGGTACACACTGAGTCCCCTGATCTGTGCCTTCCTTGTAACCTGTGTCGTACACACAGTGTCCCCTAATCTGTGCCTTCCTTGTAACCTGTGTCTGGTACACACTGAGTCCCCTGATCTATGCCTTCCTTGTAACCTGTGTCTGGTACACACAGTGTCCCCTGATCTGTGCCTTCCTTGTAACCTGTGTCGTACACACAGTGTCCCCTAATCTGTGCCTTCCTTGTAACCTGTGTCTGGTACACGCAGTGCCCCCTGATCTGTGCCTTCCTTGTAACCTGTGTCTATTACACGCAGTGTCCCCTGATCTGTACCTTCCTTGTAACCTGTGTCTGGTACACGCACTGCCCCCTGATCTGTGCCTTCCTTGTAACCTGTGTCTGGTACATGCAGTGTCCCCTAATCTGTGCCTTCCTTGTAACCTGTGTCTGGTACACGCAGTGTCCCCTGATCTGTGCCTTCCTTGTAACCTGTGTCTGGTACACGCAGTGTCCCCTAATCTGTGCCTTCCTTGTAACCTGTGTCTGGTACACGCAGTGTCCCCTAATCTGTGCCTTCCTTGTAACCTGTGTCTGGTACACGCACTGCCCCCTGATCTGTGCCTTCCTTGTAACCTGTGTCTGGTACATGCAGTGTCCCCTGATCTGTGCCTTCCTTGTAACCTGTGTCTGGTACACGCAGTGTCCCCTGAACTGTGCCTTCCTTGTAACCTGTGTCTGGTACACACAGTGTCCCCTGATCTGTGCCTTCCTTGTAACCTGTGTCTGGTACACACAGTGCCCCCTGATCTGTGCCTTCCTTGTAACCTGTGTCTGGTACACGCAGTGTCCCCTAATCTGTGCCTTCCTTGTAACCTGTGTCTGGTACACGCACTGCCCCCTGATCTGTGCCTTCCTTGTAACCTGTGTCTGGTACACGCAGTGTCCCCTAATCTGTGCCTTCCTTGTAACCTGTGTCTGGTACACACAGTGTCCCCTAATCTGTGCCTTCCTTGTAACCTGTGTCTGGTACACGCACTGCCCCCTGATCTGTGCCTTCCTTGTAACCTGTGTCTGGTACACGCAGTGTCCCCTGATCTGTGCCTTCCTTGTAACCTGTGTCTGGTACACGCAGTGTCCCCTAATCTGTGCCTTCCTTGTAACCTGTGTCTGGTACACGCAGTGTCCCCTAATCTGTGCCTTCCTTGTAACCTGTGTCTGGTACACGCACTGCCCCCTGATCTGTGCCTTCCTTGTAACCTGTGTCTGGTACATGCAGTGTCCCCTGATCTGTGCCTTCCTTGTAACCTGTGTCTGGTACACGCAGTGTCCCCTGATCTGTGCCTTCCTTGTAACCTGTGTCTGGTACACACTGAGTCCCCTGATCTGTGCCTTCCTTGTAACCTGAGTCCGTTACACGCATTGTCCCCTGATCTGTGCCTTCCTTGTAACCTGTGTCTGGTACACACAGTGCCCCCTGGAAGAACTTGTTATCTGCCCTGCACCTTGCTTTGTTATGGAGCTGGCCATGGAATACTATACTAGTCTTGCACAATAAGAGACTTATGCACACAAGGAAATCACACACCGATAGAACACTAGCGAGCGCCTTAAGACGATTTTCTAACACTAATCAATAGGTGCAGATAAAGAGAAAATAGTGACGGGCCGCACGTCGTAAATAAATCAGCGCAGGATTTAATTGCCCAAAGTAACACGTAGACAAGAGGAAGAAGATGTAAAAAAAGAAAATTCAACTTTGCAGTGTTGAGCCATAAATTGTAAACTGGGGCTACGAAGCGGGGTCAATGTTTTGACAATGAATTTAGAAATTTCGGGCATTTCCTGGGCACTGATGCGTGGCATCGATGCCAGTTTGACTGAGAGGGTGCCCTCAAAGTTAAAAATAAATAAAGCTCTTCAGCTCACGTAACAATTAGAAATCCATTTAATTAGTAACAATTTTGTAACCCGTTAACAGCTAGGGGTGGGCTTTATTTAACGCACGGAAATGGGAGCAATTTGGCGCAAACGGCTCCATTTACGGTAACTGGCAGTTAATGTAACATTTTGGCATTGGATTGAAATAGTATAAGGAATGTTCCACCTTGAAATATAATATTAAATTGTAACAATGTGCGTTGGGATGGAATGTTTGCTGTCGTGTGTTCCAGTTGTCAGACATGCCGCTTCCAACGCCTTATGCCACAAGCAGAATCCGCACAGATCTAGCAGCCAGGGACTCTGAACTTCTGACGATATGGCAGACCGCAGCAAATGCCAAAAAGACCCAAAAAGAATGACCGGGTCGCCAGTCAGCGAAAATGCATTTTTCGCTTCCCAGGGATCTTTTTATTTATTTTTTTTGTCCACCACAATTTTAACCCCTTGCTTGCCATAAGAATCTTTCTCTCAGTTTACCCATTCGTGAAAATCTTTTGCAAAGTAGTTGGTGGCGAGGCAGACATTTTCACAACGGTACCAAAAATAAGGGTTGAACAATAGATGCATGGGTTGAAGGTGTTAATACCTTAATGGACAGTACCCCTATTTATCATTCTGAAAGTAATAAATGTGTTATAAACTGAGCAGAAATAAAGCTGTATAGTATGAGCTTGTGCGTTAAACTGCCCCAATCGCTTGTCTCGGTTAGTATTTGTTTTAAGAAAAACGATTTGAGTTATTTTTATTTCTCTATTAACTAATACAGTTTTACAACAACCTTGTCTGTGATTTTATTATCAGTGTGCAACTAGGGGGGAGTGAGCAGTGGCACTCACTGTTTTAGATCACTGGTGATAGCGATCACTATTAGATGTTTATCCTTAAAAACTGCTCATTGAGAAATCGATTCCAGGTAAATTGTGGTGGAAAGTTTAGTTCCTGAGCAACCGTGCAATCCTTTGGGATTTTTCTTTAAACAGTGAATTGTAACAAACTGAAAACCAGATCCTTAAATTGTAATTATTTATATATCGCCAACGTATTCCACAGCGTTGTACACTAGGTAAACCAAGACCCATATTCAGGCCAAAACCAACAAGACTGGGCTATATCTGAACCAGGCAGAATGTCCAAATCAGCACTTTTTACCTAAAATTGTCAGTTCAGTTTTTGACTAACTACAATTAACCTGGAAATTGCGAATAACTGGCAAAATAATTACAAATACCTGAGTGGATTCTATTTTAAATCAACTCTTTTTCCAGCTCAGCTCTTTAGGTTTAAATCAGTAATTCCCTTGTTACTTGCCTGAGAATAGATCAGATAATTGGATTTGGTGAATAATTCCCAGTGACTACAATTCCCACAATACTTACACATACCTATCAATGGCATTACCGTAGCTTACCAGCAGGGGGCCTAGTAATAGGGCATATTGGGGATCATGCACAGTATTAATTACCCCAGCGTTACACCAACCTGTGTAGGCAGAGGCGGGTATGACGTCTAAAAACTGCAATACTTTGCATCATAAAATAATGATGAGCCCGCTAATCTTGGCCCTGTAGATTTTTCTGAAGCACATTGGCCATTATTCTTATCCAAATAGTAGCTTGCCCCACTGTTGCAAAATCACGCTACATCGCTCCCTTCCATTACTGCAGATTAGTTAAAAGGAGAGACGCTATTGGTGTAAATTTAATGGGGAGAGGAGGATCCAGCAAGTGTTACTCCAGGCTCATCCTCCGAGCAGTACAGGGTCCACAGACACAGGGTAGATGATTTAGCATTGTACAAAACATAAACTGTAATAAAAGGTGGTCCCAAAGCGCCCTCTAATGTTCACTGTGCAGGTCACAGACCCCTGAGGGCAGCATCGCTGACCAATACAAAGTTAGCCGCAAATTAAACGACTTAGCATGAAACTGAAAGGAAGAATATATAAAGACAACGTCAATAATTATATTATAGAAAGTGTTGTACGTACATGGGAAAAGCTCCCAGCACTGGTGGTAGACGCTAACATAGTGAAAGAGTTTAGTAAACCTTAAGGGCGATAAATTGTTATTCTAGGACGCAAACGCTGTTTTAGTGAATTAAAAATCACATTTCAAAATTTAGGAGAAATCGATTATATTCAAAGCTCGGCTATTGTTGCTCACACTTTGCAATTTGGTTTTCAATCCATTATTATTCGGCTTTTGGGGAATTCAAATAAGAGAGGTCCAATCCGAGTTGAACTAAATGCAGACTTTAATAGGGATCAACCACGTGAGATATAGTTTTGTCCGTTTTTTGGCTTTGACAAATTTAGTGAATAGAACGTCAGTCGAAAATCAGTGGTTGGTTGAGTCAAGGATTTAATCCGCCATCAAAGTCACAATTTTGAGCATAATAAATGTTACTGACTGGGAAGAGAAAACCTTATTAATTCTTTAAAGACAAGCATCGGTTAAAGCCTCAAAAAAACTCGTATGAAAATGGATCAAGTTCCCAAATACATCGACTGTCCCTCGACATCCGGGGACTTTAACCCTTTTGGGGTTCAGAATTATTAGTGTTTATCTTTCTTATTGTTTAGAAGACAGACTGTATTCAATAAACGCAATTTTCTTTGCCCCCAGCAGGTGACGGGGATCAGGAGCCGACAACATTTTGCAGCATCTAAATAATTCTATTCGTTAAGAGAACTTTGTGGCAGAATACGTCATGAGAAGAATGTACTAACGAGCCGCAACTGCAAGAAATCACAAGATTGAATAGCATGTTACACAACGGTACGATTATCATGTTTCTTCCTTATTGGTGCTTTAACTGTCAGAAGTCAATATAGTGAATATAACTGTATGAAAAACCATGAAAAATATGCAATAAGAAATGCACAGAACATATCGCTCATGCAATAATTATATGGGAAATGGGTTTAATTCACAGAAAATGCTGGTTTTGGTCAGCGTAACCCTTCTTATACAGGTCCTCTCCAAAAAAAAGAGAAGAAGGCTAAAATGCACCTCTATTCTAGAGCGGAGGCCAAGTTCTCCATACAGCACACCATTGTTGGAGGGGGAGGGATATCAGAAAGGACGGGCAGAAGGGAAGACATGGGCAATACGGAGGGGCGGGCAGTGCGCCATTGGCTGTCTGGTACCAGCATGCTGGCGTCTTATGTCAGTTTTGCACAGAATCCACTTTAGCCATCTGGAATTCCTGTTCTAGCCCGGCTAATGATGCCCCAATGGTGTTACACATCCAGTAGTAGAGGGCCTAATGTCCGAATGTGCAGTGTTCCTTCGAGAAATGCTGCACATACAGACTCCAGGCACCATGACCACTTCAAATGACTGAATTGGTCATGGCGTATGGAGTAACCTTTTTAGAAGATTAACTTTAGAAAAAGCCAAATGATAACTCTTTTAAAAAGACAGAGAATAACTGTAGATGCACACCAATTTTTTTTTATTTAGGGGACTTAGCTGAAACTGGGTCTCAAGAATGCAGAGAGCCTTAGACAGCTATCTCCTCAATTTCCCTATGGGCTCTCTCATGACTTGCTCTTACTGTCATACAGCTTTCTTGCTAGACCACCAGCGACCACCACCTACTTGACAACCATTGACCACGACCAGTGACCTTCACCTTCTAGGGTCTAGACCACCATTGACTACCACCTGCTAGACCACCAGTGGCCACCACCTGCTAGACCACCAGTGACTGCCACCTGCTAGACCACCAATGACCACTACATTCTAGACCAGTAGTGATCACCACTAGCTAGACCACCAGTGACCACAACCTGGTAGAACCATCAGTGACCGCTACCTGCTAGACCACCAGTGACAACCACCTGATAGAAGCACCAGTGACCACCAGCTGCTAGACCACCGGTGACCACTACCTGCTAGATCAGCAGTGAATGACATCTGCAAGAACAACGAGTGACCATCACCTTCTAGAACCATAGGCTAGAACTGAGCACCACCTGCTAGGCCAGCAGAGTAAGCTCCGATCCAAGCAGCACTCCAGGTGTGTGTACCCAATGTCCCGGCTTTATTTGGTAAGGATGTTACACACCGCATCGCTTGATGCCAGACACCAAGGTTTATGAAAATCGTTGTTTGAAATATATCTGGCAGTGGAACAGTTAATTGAGCAGCGTTTGTTTTCAATTGACGAAGCTAGTCTGCGAAATCGCATTAACTAAATATTTACTGTATTATATAGTGATATTAATATGAAAGTGATCCCAATATATTGCAGTTATAAATCAGTCGCACTCCCTCCACAGTACTCCTGCCTCCCAACCCCTACCTGCAAGCTGCTAAGATCAAGGTACACCTCACCTGCTGCGCGCAATATGTAATTAATCAAACGTACATGTCAATACGTACGGGTCTGGCCTTTGATGTTATACGCAATATGTTGTCAGCATTCGTAGATGTAATAAAACTACCTACCAGGACCAGCCGAGCTAGCCAGCTGGTTTAGAATTACAACTCCCAGTATCCTCATTAAACAACAAGGGCCCAGTTGGCTACGGCTCAGTTTAACACTATCTGTTAGCTACCTGTAGTCTCTCATGAAGTTTGTATCTAACTCAGGGCTGTTTAACAGGAAAAGACAACGTCACACAACTTTAATACCTTTAATAGGATTTGACCTTTTCAATACGCTTTATTTATTTTGCATACATTTGATAAGCAAGTATTTCTGTCACGAGGGAGCATGGCTGAAGAGGTAGGCTTATGGGGCAGCATTGTACAAAACATTTACACTTTTTTGTGCAAAAACTATAACAATATCATTTTGCATTAAAAAAACAAAACAAAACAAAAACTAGCATATTAATGAGGCCAAAATCTATCAAATACTTTACAGTTGTATTGGTGCCCGAAGTGTCCCTTTAACCCCTTAAGGACACATGACATGTGTGACATGTCATGATTCCCTTTTATTCCAGAAGTTTGGTCCTTAAGGGGTTAATAAGTTAGTAAGTTCGTGATACTGAATATGTTGGAATTTTATAAATGACAATAATAAACATTTCTTACAATAGTTGCACACTAGCACAAACCCTAAATATCTATATTTATTGAATACAACTCTTTAGATTACTGAGAAATCATTAAGCTCAGCAAATATATAAAGTGCAGGCTCACGGATAGTAATAATGTAAAAATAAATATTTTCTATTTATACCTGAGAGGGGCCCACTCTACCTGACAACAATAAACAACAATAAACAATACAAAAAAAAGTTGTGCTTGGAGCCCAATAAGTCAGGTGTAATTTACAGGATGAGAATTCAAAGTGAATTCAAAGAATTTCAAATTTAAGATCAAGGGGGGCGGAGCCTGGCTGTGGAGCTGATCAGACGCGTGAAGCACGAGCTCCCGTCTGAACCCTAAGTTAAACCGAATTAACCCGACTCTCAAGCTATTAGACCCCCCTAAATTGCACCACCCAGGTAGGGGATGCAAGGGAGATCGCAAAGAGCCCACTCACAAAACGCTGAGCCGCCGGGAACGCGAGCTGAATCATCGGGGCCTACTGCAGCGACAACCAGCCTGTTTTGCGGCCCATGTGGAGGCGAGGGCGCGGGTGAGGCGGCCGATCACCCAGCCCGGAGCACCCGGGAAGCTAACGCTGCAGAGGACCACCCACGAGCCCTCCTCCCCCCCCCCCCCCCCCTGCCGGTGAGGGATATCCCGGCACCAGCAACTACCCCCGGGTAAAGCGAGGCACCGTATACTCCAGCCAAATCAGCTCCAACGCTGAAGGTAAAATGGCGGCAGATGCCCCTGCACCGGCGACACAAGACCCACAAGCGACACTCGAGGAATGGCTAGATAAGCTGCTCGACAATTTCTGGCGGATGCTGCAGGACAGAGGAGCACAGACTTCCAGGGAGCAGAGGAGGGAGAACAAACCTTCTGACCCTCCTGCCCCCCCCCCCAGCAGACAAGCGGCAAGCCCAGGGTCCCCGTCGCTGTGCAGCAGGGGAGACAGACAGCCAACTCACCAAGCACTCGCTCATGCCCAAAACTGCCCAGAGCTGGCTTCAAGCATCCTATGCGGAGGGCCCAGGGGAAAAAGACCCGGAGACACGGTCCAAGACCACAGCAGATGAAACCTCCTCTCCAAGCGGCACACACCATCTCCAGAGCTCCCGCTCGCGGCGGCGAGACTGACCGGAGCGGTGACGACCACACACGGGTCCCCGAACGGGTCCAGCGAGTCAAGCAACTGAGGATTTTAACCTCTGCAGCACTAGCAGCCGAGGACATTTGGCACTTGTACCCCTGCCGCCTCCCATCACAAGGCATCGGCTGAGCAGCCTACAGAAATGCCCGCACCACGCAAAGGACACTTACGGTACCCACACCAAACGACAGACATTCAGGGGCAAATTAAAGGAAAATCTCGTCACCTGTTATAGATTTGCATACTCTGACTGTAATTACCATTCTGGCAACGTCCTTTGCATTGATCCTGCTGGCATGCCTGCCAATATACTACATCACTTGTTGTAAGTTTATTGCCTGTGTGTACCACCAACACTATCACCTTTGGTCAATCTTAAGCAGGGTGGAGAAATATGTACCCAACAGTTTCTCTAACACAAGCCTGTACATTAATGATCGTATTAAGCCTGTATAACCTACCTTTTACTAACGTATGATCACTAGCCTGTAATGTTCTAAGTCTTACTAAACAATTTATGGTTCAGCCTGTCTCTTTAAATCTTTAAATGGAAAAAAGTGCAACTGTTTCATCTGTCATGGCACTATATGTGTAGCTGATCTAGCACTGTTAAGCAACAATTACTTTTATTATTATTTTATTTTTATTTTATTAACCAAACTTGTATTAATCTGTTTACATGACGTTTCTAAAAAACAAAAAATATGGCAGTCCTTCTTAGAGGTGTATTGCTCACCATCTTGTTATCATCAACTCGTGTTACCCCACAATGCCTCCTCTTTCTATTCTGTATCCCATATCGCATATGCCATAATAAAAGAAAGATTTACAAAAAAAAAAATTTAAGATCAAAGTAGAAACACCTAACATTAGGACTGTCCTTCCAAAATCGGGACAGTTGGAAGGACTTCTGTCCAAATACATATGGACTGCACTGTTCAGATGTGGGAGTGAATCCAAAAGAACTTACTACAAAAATCACCAACACCTTTTTTTTGTGTACAGAAATCCCCTGAATTGTTCTCGTCAAACTATGACAGAATGTGCGCACATTATGTAATCGAACTATCGTTAGTCTATTAAAAGAACACTCCATCCTTGTTTTGTAAACAAGACAGATATTTATTTGAATTTCCCCTTGAAGGTCACTTTTCGTGAGCAAAGAAATGAACATTGTTTTTGAAACCCAAATACAACGTTAAAACAGGAAATTAACTAAACTCAGGCAAGTCGCACACAAGAACAGACAGCAGCGAGAGCAAAAATAATCATAGACTGACAAAGAATCTAAATGCCGGCAGAACGCGGAAATTCTCCAAGTAACAGGATTGTTAGAAAGATATTTTTACATGGGTGTAAACAAAGTCCCTGCTACCTTGGATGTGTCATTTACAACGTGGTTTTCCCAGCGTTTGTATTATTAACCCTTACAGTTCTTGGTGAAGATCCGTGTAACCAGCATTGCTGCCACCGATGATATTGAAAAGGCATTATTGTAGCCTGTCATTATAAAACCTCATCCTTTTTCTTATATATTTGTTATTTGTACTGCTTCCCGAGGAAGACTATACCCTGTATCTACTACCATTTCCGTATCCCTGATTCCCTTTACTACTTTCACTGGAAATCTATTCCAGGTATCTACTACCATTTCAGTATCACTGTTACCCTTCATTGCTCCCACTGGAAGGCTATTCCAGGTATCTACTACCCTATCTATATCACTGTTACTGCTCCCACTGGAAGGTTATTCCAGGTATCTACTACCCTTTCTATATCACTGTTACTGCTTCCACTGGAAGGCTATTCCAGGTATCTACTACCCTTTCTGTATCACTGTTAGCGTTTGCTGCCTCCCCTGAAGGTTATTTGGAGTTCAATACCTTTTCTATGTCATTATTTGGATTTCTCTGTTTCTCTCGAAAGGTGATTACCGATCATTTTGGCTAAATCTCAGTACCACCAAACGCCTGTCATCGTTTGAAACCCTCCCGAGAGAAACATGTTTGAGCTGCTGTAAACCAATTCTCATGTATTTTGGTTCTCATTGACTGCACTGCTCATATATTATTATTTTAATTATTATTAGTGTTAGTAATTATAATACTTTCAATTATCGAATGAGGAAATTGGAGAACAAGTCTCATCATATTGTAAAGCGCTACGGAATCTGTTGGCGCTATATAAATGGCGATAATAATAATAATAAGTAATTCACAGACAGAATATTAAAGGGTCGCTCCAGACCCCTAAAGCACTTTATCTTACTGAAAAGCTTTATGTGTGAAGATTGTGCCCTCTTTTTTCATTTTGGAAATAGTGTAGATTTCAATACAAATTGACACTTTTATAATTATCCTGGTTACACCCCTTGGCTTTTCAAGCAGACAACAGGTTCTGTCACTTCCTGGTTTGGTTAGCGCAGTGTAGATAAACTCAAAAGGGAGCAATTGCCCAAAGCACCTGCCTTGCAAAGACTTGTCATCGGGCTTCATTGGGAAGTCTGTGATTGGACAGCCACAAAAATTATGGGCGGGGTTAGAATAGGTAGGCGGGGAGTGGTGCAATCAGTGTTGGAGGGGAAGGAGGGTAGACCAGAGACGTAAATTATGCATACAATTTACATTAGTCAGCCCGGAACAGAGTTCTTGTCTGCCTAAGTCACGTTTGCTGGGTGTGCAACTAAAAAAAACACTTCCTTATCTGACTCCTGACACCATGACCACTTCAAAAAGCTGACGTGGTCATGGTGGTTGGATTAACCCTTTCACATAGAGGTGAAGAAGACCCTGCTCAAACAAACTTACAATCTATGAAAATGTTACCTGCAATTGTTTAAGCAAGTTGTGGTTTGGGGTAAAATCATTAAACAGCTAATTGCAAAGCCAATTTGCTAAATTTAGGAAAAAAAGATCTAATCGTGAAAAATTCTCTGACACGGCTATAGTCTCAATTTGGAAATCTTGCAAACTGGTTTTCAATTCACTAAAACTAACTGCTTAGTAAAACACCTGTCGGTGATTGCTTACCCGATAAATTGCACACATTGCGCATGTAGATGGGCTTTGTTTGCGTTCTTCGATATGGTATAAATTCAATTTTTTCCTGTAAGATGTATCGGGATAACTGATTGGGATATTATAGAAAGTGCCTTAAGTCGTTTTGATTTTTTTTCAAGTAAAACATTTAGAAGACTTTAGTGAATAACTGACTCCATATTACAGCCTTAATCACAAGTTTATTACAACTTAACTAGCAGGCAAGCACCCGTCCTGTAGGTCAAAGCACAATATATACCAATCATTATATGTGACGGATTATTACACAGCCCAATTGTTTCCATTTTATTGACATCAAAACCCTAAAAATGTGTGTTGTCCCTGCCAGGAATGCAATCTACAACCTGGAAGTTTGAACATTGTTGGGACTCTCATATATAGGCAATTGGAGTGTTAAAAGAAATGTCTGCACTTAATACTGAAGGTGTGAGAGCCTTTAAAACTCGATTAGCTTATTCAATTTAAGTAAATATTTACCGTTTATTGCAAGAAAATTGAAAGCAAAGGGAAAACACAGGCCGCTACAAATATAATTATTTTGATTATTATAATGATAATAAAAAATATATTTTGTATATGGTATAGATAGTCTCATGATTTAACACGAATTCTCTATTCTGTCTCTGTCAATTGGAAGGGATTATTTGGACAGAATTATTTATCATATTTTTATAAAACAAACTGTCTCAATGAGGAGGTATGTACAAAGCAGCCACAAGCATACAAAGATCTCAATAACGATCATTTTATCTCTAAAGTAGCCAAACATTAATACAGAGATTTTAACTGTGTCCGGGTGATAAAGAAAAATACAAAGGGAAAATATTGCCTGTGTGTACGTTTAACGTGAAATTGAACATGCTAATATATTGCTATTTTGTGAAAATAGTTGCTTCACCCCACTGTATGGCATGGGTCGGGTTAAGTGATTGCAAGCTCCTGGGGTTAATAATTCCTCTGTACGGTAAGGCTGGCAGAACACATACGCTGTAAGGTTCCATATGAAATAATTATAATTAGAGCGTGATAATAACAGAGCTGTTATGTCACAGAGGGCCATAGCTCCCACAAGCCATTACAGCCATTTACAGCTCCATCTCGGCCTGTCACTCGCGGGCTGCTAAATGTTCTGTTGTGACATCAAAACACAACTAATAAAAGCATCGAATAGCGAATCATCAATTATCACGGGAGAGTGAGAGGTGCAGTCATTTATATTCCAAATGGATCATTGTCTTGAAAATCTGCCTCCTCCGGTTATCTCTACCGTCAGCCTCTGTCTCCGATTCTGAGCCCGACTGTCTATTCATGTCCCTTTAACCTTTTCTGTGACAGGGCGCAGCAATGGGATACGGTGCTAGCGGCAGACTGAGCGCTTTCAGTCCTATTTAGAACACGTTGCAAAGTCCGAAATTGACACAGAGGTAGAGTGCTTGTTTACTTGTTTTAAAGAACCTAAATCTGTTTTCTGTTAAAGGCCTTCCCGGCATTAATCGAGTGAAGTGTCCATAATTATTGTTAAACGTATAAATTACCCATGCTTTGTGATGCCATGTATATACGGATACAGAGCTAGGTGCTCCTGACAGTGACTGCCCTGCTGGGTATACGGTGGCTACAGGGCGCAGGGAAAGGTGAGTTATACTTACCTGAACCTATATCTGGCGGTCACCCCATACTTACCTTACTGGGCTTTTCAGCTCCTGGCACTACAGCTGCATAGAGCCCACGTGGCGTCCTCCATAGACAGAGTCTTTCCCCCTCAAACATCACTGATTACGGCTGGCGGGAGTGACAAAATCTGACAAAGGCAGCTTAGGAAATATACTGAAACAAAGTAGTCCCTAATTTGTCTTATTATATCTTTTGACAGTAAAGTGAGTATTTCATCAAAATTCTACCTTTATCAAATAATCTTATTGTTTTGGGTGGGTGGGTGGAGTGACAGTTCTTGCTTTAAAATTCGATTTTATTAATTAAACAGTCATTTGTATAAAAAGCTAGAAAGAGCCGTTTTGGCCTATAATGTCTCTAGCGGCTCGTGAATTCTCTGTTGTTAACTTTTTAGTGAATATTCTTCAGAAACATATGAACACCGCTTTACACCAGGAAGCTTGCTGTCTGGTCCGAAATGACAAACTGATAGACCATCATATAACATATAACATATAAGTTTGAGGGAGCAGGGCCAGACTGCTGACTGAGCATGTTGCATGGTGGAGTAGCTCCTATGATTTTGTGGGAAATGAAGTCCATATAACAAGCTTAACTGGAATCTCACACAGCTACTTGACCCTTCTTAATCTGAACAACACCCTGACACTATTTTGATTTTCATCACCATATCGAGTGTTTTGTGTGAAGGTCTTGAAAGCGGCCTGCTGGAGGACACGAGGTGGCACAGACGGTCAACTCTTTGCAAATAGGAAAAGCATTGGATTGGCTGATATCGTCAAGAAGGCAGGTGGGGTTGGCGCAAAAAGCTGGCTTGGCCAATCAGCCATTTCTCCTTGGCCAATGTGACTCTATGAGGAAAGTTCAGTGTCTACATGCAGAGGGTGGAGACACTGAATGTCAGTCACACTGTGCAGCACTGCCCCAGGAAGCACCTCTAGTAGCCACCCGAGGAGTGACCTGTGGAGGTATCCCTAGGCTGTAATGTAAACACTGCATTTTCTCTGAAAAGACAGTGTTTACTACAAAAAGCCTGAAGGGAATGATTCTACTCAACAGAACAAATTCAATAAGCTGTATATTCTGCATTAAGCTGCAAGCCTAGAGACCTGCAGGCCGGTTGTCTCACACTTGCAGTCCCTAGAAGTTTTG